>NW_028291706.1:0-217685 GCF_059453375.1 Lepisosteus platostomus
ACCAAAGTTGCCAAAACGTGTTTATTTGTGCTGAAAAACACGTTTTGACAACTTCTGCACACTGGGGTTAAGGGCTGACTCAGTGGGCTCTTCTGAGCCAGTCAGTTACACTGTGATTCCAAGGGTTGAGAAAACGCGTTTATTTCGGGCTGAAAAACACGTTTTGAAAAGTGTTCTGTTCCTGCCCTATAACTTACATGTTGTTGACCAAAGTTGCCAAAACGTGTTTATTTGTGCTGAAAAACACGTTTTGACAACTTCTGCACACTGGGGTTAAGGGCTGACTCAGTGGGCTCTTCTGAGCCAGTCAGTTACACTGTGATTCCAGGAGTTGAGAAAACGCGTTTATTTCGGGCTGAAAAACACGTTTTGAAAAGTGTTCTGTTCCTGCCCTATAACTTACATGTTGTTGACCAAAGTTGCCAAAACGTGTTTATTTGTGCTGAAATACACGTTTTGACAACTTCTGCACACTGGGGTTAAGGGCTGACTCAGTGGGCTCTTCTGAGCCAGTCAGTTACACTGTGATTCCAAGAGTTGAGAAAACGCGTTTATTTCGGGCTGAAAAACACGTTTTGAAAAGTGTTCTGTTCCTGCCCTATAACTTACATGTTGGTGACCAAAGTTGCCAAGACGTGTTTATTTGTGCTTAAAAACACGTTTTGACAACTTTTGCACACTGGGGTTAAGGGCTGACTCAGTGGGCTCTTCTGAGCCAGTCAGTTACACTGTGATTCCAAGGGTTGAGAAAACGCGTTTATTTCGGGCTGAAAAACACGTTTTGAAAAGTGTTCTGTTCCTGCCCTATAACTTACATGTTGGTGACCAAAGTTGCCAAAACGTGTTTATTTGTGCTGAAAAACACGTTTTGACAACTTCTGCACACTGGGGTTAAGGGCTGACTCAGTGGGCTCTTCTGAGCCAGTCAGTTACACTGTGATTCCAAGGGTTGAGAAAACGCGTTTATTTCGGGCTGAAAAACACGTTTTGAAAAGTGTTCTGTTCCTGCCCTATAACTTACATGTTGTTGACCAAAGTTGCCAAAACGTGTTTATTTGTGCTGAAAAACACGTTTTGACAACTCCTGCACACTGGGGTTAAGGGCTGACTCAGTGGGCTCTTCTGAGCCAGTCAGTTACACTGTGATTCCAAGAGTTGAGAAAACGCGTTTATTTCGGGCTGAAAAACACGTTTTGAAAAGTGTTCTGTTCCTGCCCTATAACTTACATGTTGTTGACCAAAGTTGCCAAAACGTGTTTATTTGTGCTGAAAAACACGTTTTGACAACTTCTGCACACTGGGGTTAAGGGCTGACTCAGTGGGCTCTTCTGAGCCAGTCAGTTACACTGTGATTCCAGGAGTTGAGAAAACGCGTTTATTTCGGGCTGAAAAACACGTTTTGAAAAGTGTTCTGTTCCTGCCCTATAACTTACATGTTGGTGACCAAAGTTGCCAAAACGTGTTTATTTGTGCTGAAAAACACGTTTTGACAACTTCTGCACACTGGGGTTAAGGGCTGAATCAGTGGGCTCTTCTGAGCCAGTCAGTTACACTGTGATTCCAAGAGTTGAGAAAACGCGTTTATTTCGGGCTGAAAAACACGTTTTGAAAAGTGTTCTGTTCCTGCCCTATAACTTACATGTTGTTGACCAAAGTTGCCAAAACGTGTTTATTTGTGCTGAAAAACACGTTTTGACAACTTCTGCACACTGGGGTTAAGGGCTGACTCAGTGGGCTCTTCTGAGCCAGTCAGTTACACTGTGATTCCAGGAGTTGAGAAAACGCGTTTATTTCGGGCTGAAAAACACGTTTTGAAAAGTGTTCTGTTCCTGCCCTATAACTTACATGTTGGTGACCAAAGTTGCCAAAACGTGTTTATTTGTGCTGAAAAACACGTTTTGACAACTTCTGCACACTGGGGTTAAGGGCTGAATCAGTGGGCTCTTCTGAGCCAGTCAGTTACACTGTGATTCCAAGAGTTGAGAAAACGCGTTTATTTCGGGCTGAAAAACACGTTTTGAAAAGTGTTCTGTTCCTGCCCTATAACTTACATGTTGTTGACCAAAGTTGCCAAAACGTGTTTATTTGTGCTGAAAAACACGTTTTGACAACTTCTGCACACTGGGGTTAAGGGCTGACTCAGTGGGCTCTTCTGAGCCAGTCAGTTACACTGTGATTCCAGGAGTTGAGAAAACGCGTTTATTTCGGGCTGAAAAACACGTTTTGAAAAGTGTTCTGTTCCTGCCCTATAACTTACATGTTGGTGACCAAAGTTGCCAAAACGTGTTTATTTGTGCTGAAAAACACGTTTTGACAACTTCTGCACACTGGGGTTAAGGGCTGAATCAGTGGGCTCTTCTGAGCCAGTCAGTTACACTGTGATTCCAAGAGTTGAGAAAACGCGTTTCTTTCGGGCTGAAAAACACGTTTTGAAAAGTGTTCTGTTCCTGCCCTATAACTTACATGTTGTTGACCAAAGTTGCCAAAACGTGTTTATTTGTGCTGAAAAACACGTTTTGACAACTTCTGCACACTGGGGTTAAGGGCTGACTCATTGGGCTCTTCTGAGCCAGTCAGTTACACTGTGATTCCAAGGGTTGAGAAAACGCGTTTATTTCGGGCTGAAAAACACGTTTTGAAAAGTGTTCTGTTCCTGCCCTATAACTTACATGTTGTTGACCAAAGTTGCCAAAACGTGTTTATTTGTGCTGAAAAACACGTTTTGACAACTTCTGCACACTGGGGTTAAGGGCTGACTCAGTGGGCTCTTCTGAGCCAGTCAGTTACACTGTGATTCCAAGGGTTGAGAAAACGCGTTTATTTCGGGCTGAAAAACACGTTTTGAAAAGTGTTCTGTTCCTGCCCTATAACTTACATGTTGTTGACCAAAGTTGCCAAAACGTGTTTATTTGTGCTGAAAAACACGTTTTGACAACTTCTGCACACTGGGGTTAAGGGCTGACTCAGTGGGCTCTTCTGAGCCAGTCAGTTACACTGTGATTCCAAGAGTTGAGAAAACGCGTTTATTTCGGGCTGAAAAACACGTTTTGAAAAGTGTTCTGTTCCTGCCCTATAACTTACATGTTGTTGACCAAAGTTGCCAAAACGTGTTTATTTGTGCTGAAAAACACGTTTTGACAACTTCTGCACACTGGGGTTAAGGACTGACTCAGTGGGCTCTTCTGAGCCAGTCAGTTACACTGTGATTCCAGGAGTTGAGAAAACGCGTTTATTTCGGGCTGAAAAACACGTTTTGAAAAGTGTTCTGTTCCTGCCCTATAACTTACATGTTGGTGACCAAAGTTGCCAAAACGTGTTTATTTGTGCTGAAAAACACGTTTTGACAACTTCTGCACACTGGGGTTAAGGGCTGACTCAGTGGGCTCTTCTGAGCCAGTCAGTTACACTGTGATTCCAAGGGTTGAGAAAACGCGTTTATTTCGGGCTGAAAAACACGTTTTGAAAAGTGTTCTGTTCCTGCCCTATAACTTACATGTTGTTGACCAAAGTTGCCAAAACGTGTTTATTTGTGCTGAAAAACACGTTTTGACAACTTCTGCACACTGGGGTTAAGGGCTGACTCAGTGGGCTCTTCTGAGCCAGTCAGTTACACTGTGATTCCAGGAGTTGAGAAAACGCGTTTATTTCGGGCTGAAAAACACGTTTTGAAAAGTGTTCTGTTCCTGCCCTATAACTTACATGTTGTTGACCAAAGTTGCCAAAACGTGTTTATTTGTGCTGAAATACACGTTTTGACAACTTCTGCACACTGGGGTTAAGGGCTGACTCAGTGGGCTCTTCTGAGCCAGTCAGTTACACTGTGATTCCAAGAGTTGAGAAAACGCGTTTATTTCGGGCTGAAAAACACGTTTTGAAAAGTGTTCTGTTCCTGCCCTATAACTTACATGTTGGTGACCAAAGTTGCCAAGACGTGTTTATTTGTGCTTAAAAACACGTTTTGACAACTTTTGCACACTGGGGTTAAGGGCTGACTCAGTGGGCTCTTCTGAGCCAGTCAGTTACACTGTGATTCCAAGGGTTGAGAAAACGCGTTTATTTCGGGCTGAAAAACACGTTTTGAAAAGTGTTCTGTTCCTGCCCTATAACTTACATGTTGGTGACCAAAGTTGCCAAAACGTGTTTATTTGTGCTGAAAAACACGTTTTGACAACTTCTGCACACTGGGGTTAAGGGCTGACTCAGTGGGCTCTTCTGAGCCAGTCAGTTACACTGTGATTCCAAGGGTTGAGAAAACGCGTTTATTTCGGGCTGAAAAACACGTTTTGAAAAGTGTTCTGTTCCTGCCCTATAACTTACATGTTGTTGACCAAAGTTGCCAAAACGTGTTTATTTGTGCTGAAAAACACGTTTTGACAACTCCTGCACACTGGGGTTAAGGGCTGACTCAGTGGGCTCTTCTGAGCCAGTCAGTTACACTGTGATTCCAAGAGTTGAGAAAACGCGTTTATTTCGGGCTGAAAAACACGTTTTGAAAAGTGTTCTGTTCCTGCCCTATAACTTACATGTTGTTGACCAAAGTTGCCAAAACGTGTTTATTTGTGCTGAAAAACACGTTTTGACAACTTCTGCACACTGGGGTTAAGGGCTGACTCAGTGGGCTCTTCTGAGCCAGTCAGTTACACTGTGATTCCAGGAGTTGAGAAAACGCGTTTATTTCGGGCTGAAAAACACGTTTTGAAAAGTGTTCTGTTCCTGCCCTATAACTTACATGTTGGTGACCAAAGTTGCCAAAACGTGTTTATTTGTGCTGAAAAACACGTTTTGACAACTTCTGCACACTGGGGTTAAGGGCTGAATCAGTGGGCTCTTCTGAGCCAGTCAGTTACACTGTGATTCCAAGAGTTGAGAAAACGCGTTTATTTCGGGCTGAAAAACACGTTTTGAAAAGTGTTCTGTTCCTGCCCTATAACTTACATGTTGTTGACCAAAGTTGCCAAAACGTGTTTATTTGTGCTGAAAAACACGTTTTGACAACTTCTGCACACTGGGGTTAAGGGCTGACTCAGTGGGCTCTTCTGAGCCAGTCAGTTACACTGTGATTCCAGGAGTTGAGAAAACGCGTTTATTTCGGGCTGAAAAACACGTTTTGAAAAGTGTTCTGTTCCTGCCCTATAACTTACATGTTGTTGACCAAAGTTGCCAAAACGTGTTTATTTGTGCTGAAAAACACGTTTTGACAACTTCTGCACACTGGGGTTAAGGGCTGACTCAGTGGGCTCTTCTGAGCCAGTCAGTTACACTGTGATTCCAAGGGTTGAGAAAACGCGTTTATTTCGGGCTGAAAAACACGTTTTGAAAAGTGTTCTGTTCCTGCCCTATAACTTACATGTTGTTGACCAAAGTTGCCAAAACGTGTTTATTTGTGCTGAAAAACACGTTTTGACAACTTCTGCACACTGGGGTTAAGGGCTGACTCAGTGGGCTCTTCTGAGCCAGTCAGTTACACTGTGATTCCAAGGGTTGAGAAAACGCGTTTATTTCGGGCTGAAAAACACGTTTTGAAAAGTGTTCTGTTCCTGCCCTATAACTTACATGTTGGTGACCAAAGTTGCCAAAACGTGTTTATTTGTGCTGAAAAACACGTTTTGACAACTTCTGCACACTGGGGTTAAGGGCTGACTCAGTGGGCTCTTCTGAGCCAGTCAGTTACACTGTGATTCCAAGGGTTGAGAAAACGCGTTTATTTCGGGCTGAAAAACACGTTTTGAAAAGTGTTCTGTTCCTGCCCTATAACTTACATGTTGTTGACCAAAGTTGCCAAAACGTGTTTATTTGTGCTGAAAAACACGTTTTGACAACTTCTGCACACTGGGGTTAAGGGCTGACTCAGTGGGCTCTTCTGAGCCAGTTACACTGTGATTCCAAGGGTTGAGAAAACGCGTTTATTTCGGGCTGAAAAACACGTTTTGAAAAGTGTTCTGTTCCTGCCCTATAACTTACATGTTGTTGACCAAAGTTGCCAAAACGTGTTTATTTGTGCTGAAAAACACGTTTTGACAACTTCTGCACACTGGGGTTAAGGGCTGACTCAGTGGGCTCTTCTGAGCCAGTCAGTTACACTGTGATTCCAGGAGTTGAGAAAACGCGTTTATTTCGGGCTGAAAAACACGTTTTGAAAAGTGTTCTGTTCCTGCCCTATAACTTACATGTTGGTGACCAAAGTTGCCAAAACGTGTTTATTTGTGCTGAAAAACACGTTTTGACAACTTCTGCACACTGGGGTTAAGGGCTGAATCAGTGGGCTCTTCTGAGCCAGTCAGTTACACTGTGATTCCAAGGGTTGAGAAAACGCGTTTATTTCGGGCTGAAAAACACGTTTTGAAAAGTGTTCTGTTCCTGCCCTATAACTTACATGTTGTTGACCAAAGTTGCCAAAACGTGTTTATTTGTGCTGAAAAACACGTTTTGACAACTTCTGCACACTGGGGTTAAGGGCTGACTCAGTGGGCTCTTCTGAACCAGTCAGTTACACTGTGATTCCAAGAGTTGAGAAAACGCGTTTATTTCGGGCTGAAAAACACGTTTTGAAAAGTGTTCTGTTCCTGCCCTATAACTTACATGTTGGTGACCAAAGTTGCCAAAACGTGTTTATTTATGCTGAAAAACACGTTTTGACAACTTCTGCACACTGGGGTTAAGGGCTGACTCAGTGGGCTCTTCTGAGCCAGTCAGTTACACTGTGATTCCAGGAGTTGAGAAAACGCGTTTATTTCGGGCTGAAAAACACGTTTTGAAAAGTGTTCTGTTCCTGCCCTATAACTTACATGTTGTTGACCAAAGTTGCCAAAACGTGTTTATTTGTGCTGAAAAACACGTTTTGACAACTTCTGCACACTGGGGTTAAGGGCTGACTCAGTGGGCTCTTCTGAGCCAGTCAGTTACACTGTGATTCCAAGGGTTGAGAAAACGCGTTTATTTCGGGCTGAAAAACACGTTTTGAAAAGTGTTCTGTTCCTGCCCTATAACTTACATGTTGTTGACCAAAGTTGCCAAAACGTGTTTATTTGTGCTGAAAAACACGTTTTGACAACTTCTGCACACTGGGGTTAAGGGCTGACTCAGTGGGCTCTTCTGAGCCAGTCAGTTACACTGTGATTCCAGGAGTTGAGAAAACGCGTTTATTTCGGGCTGAAAAACACGTTTTGAAAAGTGTTCTGTTCCTGCCCTATAACTTACATGTTGGTGACCAAAGTTGCCAAAACGTGTTTATTTGTGCTGAAAAACACGTTTTGACAACTTCTGCACACTGGGGTTAAGGGCTGAATCAGTGGGCTCTTCTGAGCCAGTCAGTTACACTGTGATTCCAAGAGTTGAGAAAACGCGTTTATTTCGGGCTGAAAAACACGTTTTGAAAAGTGTTCTGTTCCTGCCCTATAACTTACATGTTGTTGACCAAAGTTGCCAAAACGTGTTTATTTGTGCTGAAAAACACGTTTTGACAACTTCTGCACACTGGGGTTAAGGGCTGACTCAGTGGGCTCTTCTGAGCCAGTCAGTTACACTGTGATTCCAAGAGTTGAGAAAACGCGTTTATTTCGGGCTGAAAAACAAGTTTTGAAAAGTGTTCTGTTCCTGCCCTATAACTTACATGTTGTTGACCAAAGTTGCCAAAACGTGTTTATTTGTGCTGAAAAACACGTTTTGACAACTTCTGCACACTGGGGTTAAGGGCTGACTCAGTGGGCTCTTCTGAGCCAGTCAGTTACACTGTGATTCCAGGAGTTGAGAAAACGCGTTTATTTCGGGCTGAAAAACACGTTTTGAAAAGTGTTCTGTTCCTGCCCTATAACTTACATGTTGGTGACCAAAGTTGCCAAAACGTGTTTATTTGTGCTGAAAAACACGTTTTGACAACTTCTGCACACTGGGGTTAAGGGCTGAATCAGTGGGCTCTTCTGAGCCAGTCAGTTACACTGTGATTCCAAGAGTTGAGAAAACGCGTTTATTTCGGGCTGAAAAACACGTTTTGAAAAGTGTTCTGTTCCTGCCCTATAACTTACATGTTGTTGACCAAAGTTGCCAAAACGTGTTTATTTGTGCTGAAAAACACGTTTTGACAACTTCTGCACACTGGGGTTAAGGGCTGACT
The DNA here is from genome assembly GCF_059453375.1 of Lepisosteus platostomus. Lineage (NCBI taxonomy): Eukaryota > Metazoa > Chordata > Actinopteri > Semionotiformes > Lepisosteidae > Lepisosteus > Lepisosteus platostomus. The sequence continues at coordinate 8,111 of NW_028291706.1, forward strand.
CAGTGGGCTCTTCTGAGCCAGTCAGTTACACTGTGATTCCAAGAGTTGAGAAAACGCGTTTATTTCGGGCTGAAAAACACGTTTTGAAAAGTGTTCTGTTCCTGCCCTATAACTTACATGTTGTTGACCAAAGTTGCCAAAACGTGTTTATTTGTGCTGAAAAACACGTTTTGACAACTTCTGCACACTGGGGTTAAGGGCTGACTCAGTGGGCTCTTCTGAGCCAGTCAGTTACACTGTGATTCCAGGAGTTGAGAAAACGCGTTTATTTCGGGCTGAAAAACACGTTTTGAAAAGTGTTCTGTTCCTGCCCTATAACTTACATGTTGTTGACCAAAGTTGCCAAAACGTGTTTATTTGTGCTGAAAAACACGTTTTGACAACTTCTGCACACTGGGGTTAAGGGCTGACTCAGTGGGCTCTTCTGAGCCAGTCAGTTACACTGTGATTCCAAGGGTTGAGAAAACGCGTTTATTTCGGGCTGAAAAACACGTTTTGAAAAGAGTTCTGTTCCTGCCCTATAACTTACATGTTGTTGACCAAAGTTGCCAAAACGTGTTTATTTGTGCTGAAAAACACGTTTTGACAACTTCTGCACACTGGGGTTAAGGGCTGACTCAGTGGGCTCTTCTGAGCCAGTCAGTTACACTGTGATTCCAGGAGTTGAGAAAACGCGTTTATTTCGGGCTGAAAAACACGTTTTGAAAAGTGTTCTGTTCCTGCCCTATAACTTACATGTTGTTGACCAAAGTTGCCAAAACGTGTTTATTTGTGCTGAAAAACACGTTTTGACAACTTCTGCACACTGGGGTTAAGGGCTGACTCAGTGGGCTCTTCTGAGCCAGTCAGTTACACTGTGATTCCAGGAGTTGAGAAAACGCGTTTATTTCGGGCTGAAAAACACGTTTTGAAAAGTGTTCTGTTCCTGCCCTATAACTTACATGTTGGTGACCAAAGTTGCCAAAACGTGTTTATTTGTGCTTAAAAACACGTTTTGACAACTTCTGCACACTGGGGTTAAGGGCTGACTCAGTGGGCTCTTCTGAGCCAGTCAGTTACACTGTGATTCCAAGGGTTGAGAAAACGCGTTTATTTCGGGCTGAAAAACACGTTTTGAAAAGTGTTCTGTTCCTGCCCTATAACTTACATGTTGGTGACCAAAGTTGCCAAAACGTGTTTATTTGTGCTGAAAAACACGTTTTGACAACTTCTGCACACTGGGGTTAAGGGCTGACTCAGTGGGCTCTTCTGAGCCAGTCAGTTACACTGTGATTCCAAGGGTTGAGAAAACGCGTTTATTTCGGGCTGAAAAACACGTTTTGAAAAGTGTTCTGTTCCTGCCCTATAACTTACATGTTGTTGACCAAAGTTGCCAAAACGTGTTTATTTGTGCTGAAAAACACGTTTTGACAACTTCTGCACACTGGGGTTAAGGGCTGACTCAGTGGGCTCTTCTGAGCCAGTCAGTTACACTGTGATTCCAAGGGTTGAGAAAACGCGTTTATTTCGGGCTGAAAAACACGTTTTGAAAAGTGTTCTGTTCCTGCCCTATAACTTACATGTTGTTGACCAAAGTTGCCAAAACGTGTTTATTTGTGCTGAAAAACACGTTTTGACAACTTCTGCACACTGGGGTTAAGGGCTGACTCAGTGGGCTCTTCTGAGCCAGTCAGTTACACTGTGATTCCAGGAGTTGAGAAAACGCGTTTATTTCGGGCTGAAAAACACGTTTTGAAAAGTGTTCTGTTCCTGCCCTATAACTTACATGTTGGTGACCAAAGTTGCCAAAACGTGTTTATTTGTGCTGAAAAACACGTTTTGACAACTTCTGCACACTGGGGTTAAGGGCTGAATCAGTGGGCTCTTCTGAGCCAGTCAGTTACACTGTGATTCCAAGGGTTGAGAAAACGCGTTTATTTCGGGCTGAAAAACACGTTTTGAAAAGTGTTCTGTTCCTGCCCTATAACTTACATGTTGTTGACCAAAGTTGCCAAAACGTGTTTATTTGTGCTGAAAAACACGTTTTGACAACTTCTGCACACTGGGGTTAAGGGCTGACTCAGTGGGCTCTTCTGAGCCAGTCAGTTACACTGTGATTCCAAGAGTTGAGAAAACGCGTTTATTTCGGGCTGAAAAACACGTTTTGAAAAGTGTTCTGTTCCTGCCCTATAACTTACATGTTGTTGACCAAAGTTGCCAAAACGTGTTTATTTGTGCTGAAAAACACGTTTTGACAACTTCTGCACACTGGGGTTAAGGGCTGACTCAGTGGGCTCTTCTGAGCCAGTCAGTTACACTGTGATTCCAAGGGTTGAGAAAACGCGTTTATTTCGGGGTGAAAAACACGTTTTGAAAAGTGTTCTGTTCCTGCCCTATAACTTACATGTTGTTGACCAAAGTTGCCAAAACGTGTTTATTTGTGCTGAAAAACACGTTTTGACAACTTCTGCACACTGGGGTTAAGGGCTGACTCAGTGGGCTCTTCTGAGCCAGTCAGTTACACTGTGATTCCAGGAGTTGAGAAAACGCGTTTATTTCGGGCTGAAAAACACGTTTTGAAAAGTGTTCTGTTCCTGCCCTATAACTTACATGTTGGTGACCAAAGTTGCCAAAACGTGTTTATTTGTGCTGAAAAACACGTTTTGACAACTTCTGCACACTGGGGTTAAGGGCTGAATCAGTGGGCTCTTCTGAGCCAGTCAGTTACACTGTGATTCCAAGAGTTGAGAAAACGCGTTTATTTCGGGCTGAAAAACACGTTTTGAAAAGTGTTCTGTTCCTGCCCTATAACTTACATGTTGTTGACCAAAGTTGCCAAAACGTGTTTATTTGTGCGGAAAAACACGTTTTGACAACTTCTGCACACTGGGGTTAAGGGCTGACTCAGTGGGCTCTTCTGAGCCAGTCAGTTACACTGTGATTCCAAGGGTTGAGAAAACGCGTTTATTTCGGGCTGAAAAACACGTTTTGAAAAGTGTTCTGTTCCTGCCTTATAACTTACATGTTGGTGACCAAAGTTGCCAAGACGTGTTTATTTGTGCTTAAAAACACGTTTTGACAACTTTTGCACACTGGGGTTAAGGGCTGACTCAGTGGGCTCTTCTGAGCCAGTCAGTTACACTGTGATTCCAAGGGTTGAGAAAACGCGTTTATTTCGGGCTGAAAAACACGTTTTGAAAAGTGTTCTGTTCCTGCCCTATAACTTACATGTTGGTGACCAAAGTTGCCAAAACGTGTTTATTTGTGCTGAAAAACACGTTTTGACAACTTCTGCACACTGGGGTTAAGGGCTGACTCAGTGGGCTCTTCTGAGCCAGTCAGTTACACTGTGATTCCAAGGGTTGAGAAAACGCGTTTATTTCGGGCTGAAAAACACGTTTTGAAAAGTGTTCTGTTCCTGCCCTATAACTTACATGTTGTTGACCAAAGTTGCCAAAACGTGTTTATTTGTGCTGAAAAACACGTTTTGACAACTCCTGCACACTGGGGTTAAGGGCTGACTCAGTGGGCTCTTCTGAGCCAGTCAGTTACACTGTGATTCCAAGAGTTGAGAAAACGCGTTTATTTCGGGCTGAAAAACACGTTTTGAAAAGTGTTCTGTTCCTGCCCTATAACTTACATGTTGTTGACCAAAGTTGCCAAAACGTGTTTATTTGTGCTGAAAAACACGTTTTGACAACTTCTGCACACTGGGGTTAAGGGCTGACTCAGTGGGCTCTTCTGAGCCAGTCAGTTACACTGTGATTCCAGGAGTTGAGAAAACGCGTTTATTTCGGGCTGAAAAACACGTTTTGAAAAGTGTTCTGTTCCTGCCCTATAACTTACATGTTGGTGACCAAAGTTGCCAAAACGTGTTTATTTGTGCTGAAAAACACGTTTTGACAACTTCTGCACACTGGGGTTAAGGGCTGAATCAGTGGGCTCTTCTGAGCCAGTCAGTTACACTGTGATTCCAAGAGTTTAGAAAACGCGTTTATTTCGGGCTGAAAAACACGTTTTGAAAAGTGTTCTGTTCCTGCCCTATAACTTACATGTTGTTGACCAAAGTTGCCAAAACGTGTTTATTTGTGCTGAAAAACACGTTTTGACAACTTCTGCACACTGGGGTTAAGGGCTGACTCAGTGGGCTCTTCTGAGCCAGTCAGTTACACTGTGATTCCAAGAGTTGAGAAAACGCGTTTATTTCGGGCTGAAAAACACGTTTTGAAAAGTGTTCTGTTCCTGCCCTATAACTTACATGTTGTTGACCAAAGTTGCCAAAACGTGTTTATTTGTGCTGAAAAACACGTTTTGACAACTTCTGCACACTGGGGTTAAGGGCTGACTCAGTGGGCTCTTCTGAGCCAGTCAGTTACACTGTGATTCCAGGAGTTGAGAAAACGCGTTTATTTCGGGCTGAAAAACACGTTTTGAAAAGTGTTCTGTTCCTGCCCTATAACTTACATGTTGGTGACCAAAGTTGCCAAAACGTGTTTATTTGTGCTGAAAAACACGTTTTGACAACTTCTGCACACTGGGGTTAAGGGCTGAATCAGTGGGCTCTTCTGAGCCAGTCAGTTACACTGTGATTCCAAGAGTTGAGAAAACGCGTTTCTTTCGGGCTGAAAAACACGTTTTGAAAAGTGTTCTGTTCCTGCCCTATAACTTACATGTTGTTGACCAAAGTTGCCAAAACGTGTTTATTTGTGCTGAAAAACACGTTTTGACAACTTCTGCACACTGGGGTTAAGGGCTGACTCATTGGGCTCTTCTGAGCCAGTCAGTTACACTGTGATTCCAAGGGTTGAGAAAACGCGTTTATTTCGGGCTGAAAAACACGTTTTGAAAAGTGTTCTGTTCCTGCCCTATAACTTACATGTTGTTGACCAAAGTTGCCAAAACGTGTTTATTTGTGCTGAAAAACACGTTTTGACAACTTCTGCACACTGGGGTTAAGGGCTGACTCAGTGGGCTCTTCTGAGCCAGTCAGTTACACTGTGATTCCAAGAGTTGAGAAAACGCGTTTATTTCGGGCTGAAAAACACGTTTTGAAAAGTGTTCTGTTCCTGCCCTATAACTTACATGTTGTTGACCAAAGTTGCCAAAACGTGTTTATTTGTGCTGAAAAACACGTTTTGACAACTTCTGCACACTGGGGTTAAGGGCTGACTCAGTGGGCTCTTCTGAGCCAGTCAGTTACACTGTGATTCCAGGAGTTGAGAAAACGCGTTTATTTCGGGCTGAAAAACACGTTTTGAAAAGTGTTCTGTTCCTGCCCTATAACTTACATGTTGGTGACCAAAGTTGCCAAAACGTGTTTATTTGTGCTGAAAAACACGTTTTGACAACTTCTGCACACTGGGGTTAAGGGCTGAATAAGTGGGCTCTTCTGAGCCAGTCAGTTACACTGTGATTCCAGGAGTTGAGAAAACGCGTTTATTTCGGGCTGAAAAACACGTTTTGAAAAGTGTTCTGTTCCTGCCCTATAACTTACATGTTGGTGACCAAAGTTGCCAAAACGTGTTTATTTGTGCTGAAAAACACGTTTTGACAACTTCTGCACACTGGGGTTAAGGGCTGACTCAGTGGGCTCTTCTGAGCCAGTCAGTTACACTGTGATTCCAAGGGTTGAGAAAACGCGTTTATTTCGGGCTGAAAAACACGTTTTGAAAAGTGTTCTGTTCCTGCCCTATAACTTACATGTTGTTGACCAAAGTTGCCAAAACGTGTTTATTTGTGCTGAAAAACACGTTTTGACAACTTCTGCACACTGGGGTTAAGGGCTGACTCAGTGGGCTCTTCTGAGCCAGTCAGTTACACTGTGATTCCAAGAGTTGAGAAAACGCGTTTATTTCGGGCTGAAAAACACGTTTTGAAAAGTGTTCTGTTCCTGCCCTATAACTTACATGTTGTTGACCAAAGTTGCCAAAACGTGTTTATTTGTGCTGAAAAACACGTTTTGACAACTTCTGCACACTGGGGTTAAGGGCTGACTCAGTGGGCTCTTCTGAGCCAGTCAGTTACACTGTGATTCCAGGAGTTGAGAAAACGCGTTTATTTCGGGCTGAAAAACACGTTTTGAAAAGTGTTCTGTTCCTGCCCTATAACTTACATGTTGTTGACCAAAGTTGCCAAAACGTGTTTATTTGTGCTGAAAAACACGTTTTGACAACTTCTGCACACTGGGGTTAAGGGCTGACTCAGTGGGCTCTTCTGAGCCAGTCAGTTACACTGTGATTCCAAGGGTTGAGAAAACGCGTTTATTTCGGGCTGAAAAACACGTTTTGAAAAGAGTTCTGTTCCTGCCCTATAACTTACATGTTGTTGACCAAAGTTGCCAAAACGTGTTTATTTGTGCTGAAAAACACGTTTTGACAACTTCTGCACACTGGGGTTAAGGGCTGACTCAGTGGGCTCTTCTGAGCCAGTCAGTTACACTGTGATTCCAGGAGTTGAGAAAACGCGTTTATTTCGGGCTGAAAAACACGTTTTGAAAAGTGTTCTGTTCCTGCCCTATAACTTACATGTTGTTGACCAAAGTTGCCAAAACGTGTTTATTTGTGCTGAAAAACACGTTTTGACAACTTCTGCACACTGGGGTTAAGGGCTGACTCAGTGGGCTCTTCTGAGCCAGTCAGTTACACTGTGATTCCAGGAGTTGAGAAAACGCGTTTATTTCGGGCTGAAAAACACGTTTTGAAAAGTGTTCTGTTCCTGCCCTATAACTTACATGTTGGTGACCAAAGTTGCCAAAACGTGTTTATTTGTGCTTAAAAACACGTTTTGACAACTTCTGCACACTGGGGTTAAGGGCTGACTCAGTGGGCTCTTCTGAGCCAGTCAGTTACACTGTGATTCCAAGGGTTGAGAAAACGCGTTTATTTCGGGCTGAAAAACACGTTTTGAAAAGTGTTCTGTTCCTGCCCTATAACTTACATGTTGGTGACCAAAGTTGCCAAAACGTGTTTATTTGTGCTGAAAAACACGTTTTGACAACTTCTGCACACTGGGGTTAAGGGCTGACTCAGTGGGCTCTTCTGAGCCAGTCAGTTACACTGTGATTCCAAGGGTTGAGAAAACGCGTTTATTTCGGGCTGAAAAACACGTTTTGAAAAGTGTTCTGTTCCTGCCCTATAACTTACATGTTGTTGACCAAAGTTGCCAAAACGTGTTTATTTGTGCTGAAAAACACGTTTTGACAACTTCTGCACACTGGGGTTAAGGGCTGACTCAGTGGGCTCTTCTGAGCCAGTCAGTTACACTGTGATTCCAAGGGTTGAGAAAACGCGTTTATTTCGGGCTGAAAAACACGTTTTGAAAAGTGTTCTGTTCCTGCCCTATAACTTACATGTTGTTGACCAAAGTTGCCAAAACGTGTTTATTTGTGCTGAAAAACACGTTTTGACAACTTCTGCACACTGGGGTTAAGGGCTGACTCAGTGGGCTCTTCTGAGCCAGTCAGTTACACTGTGATTCCAGGAGTTGAGAAAACGCGTTTATTTCGGGCTGAAAAACACGTTTTGAAAAGTGTTCTGTTCCTGCCCTATAACTTACATGTTGGTGACCAAAGTTGCCAAAACGTGTTTATTTGTGCTGAAAAACACGTTTTGACAACTTCTGCACACTGGGGTTAAGGGCTGAATCAGTGGGCTCTTCTGAGCCAGTCAGTTACACTGTGATTCCAAGGGTTGAGAAAACGCGTTTATTTCGGGCTGAAAAACACGTTTTGAAAAGTGTTCTGTTCCTGCCCTATAACTTACATGTTGTTGACCAAAGTTGCCAAAACGTGTTTATTTGTGCTGAAAAACACGTTTTGACAACTTCTGCACACTGGGGTTAAGGGCTGACTCAGTGGGCTCTTCTGAGCCAGTCAGTTACACTGTGATTCCAAGAGTTGAGAAAACGCGTTTATTTCGGGCTGAAAAACACGTTTTGAAAAGTGTTCTGTTCCTGCCCTATAACTTACATGTTGTTGACCAAAGTTGCCAAAACGTGTTTATTTGTGCTGAAAAACACGTTTTGACAACTTCTGCACACTGGGGTTAAGGGCTGACTCAGTGGGCTCTTCTGAGCCAGTCAGTTACACTGTGATTCCAAGGGTTGAGAAAACGCGTTTATTTCGGGGTGAAAAACACGTTTTGAAAAGTGTTCTGTTCCTGCCCTATAACTTACATGTTGTTGACCAAAGTTGCCAAAACGTGTTTATTTGTGCTGAAAAACACGTTTTGACAACTTCTGCACACTGGGGTTAAGGGCTGACTCAGTGGGCTCTTCTGAGCCAGTCAGTTACACTGTGATTCCAGGAGTTGAGAAAACGCGTTTATTTCGGGCTGAAAAACACGTTTTGAAAAGTGTTCTGTTCCTGCCCTATAACTTACATGTTGGTGACCAAAGTTGCCAAAACGTGTTTATTTGTGCTGAAAAACACGTTTTGACAACTTCTGCACACTGGGGTTAAGGGCTGAATCAGTGGGCTCTTCTGAGCCAGTCAGTTACACTGTGATTCCAAGAGTTGAGAAAACGCGTTTATTTCGGGCTGAAAAACACGTTTTGAAAAGTGTTCTGTTCCTGCCCTATAACTTACATGTTGTTGACCAAAGTTGCCAAAACGTGTTTATTTGTGCGGAAAAACACGTTTTGACAACTTCTGCACACTGGGGTTAAGGGCTGACTCAGTGGGCTCTTCTGAGCCAGTCAGTTACACTGTGATTCCAAGGGTTGAGAAAACGCGTTTATTTCGGGCTGAAAAACACGTTTTGAAAAGTGTTCTGTTCCTGCCTTATAACTTACATGTTGGTGACCAAAGTTGCCAAGACGTGTTTATTTGTGCTTAAAAACACGTTTTGACAACTTTTGCACACTGGGGTTAAGGGCTGACTCAGTGGGCTCTTCTGAGCCAGTCAGTTACACTGTGATTCCAAGGGTTGAGAAAACGCGTTTATTTCGGGCTGAAAAACACGTTTTGAAAAGTGTTCTGTTCCTGCCCTATAACTTACATGTTGGTGACCAAAGTTGCCAAAACGTGTTTATTTGTGCTGAAAAACACGTTTTGACAACTTCTGCACACTGGGGTTAAGGGCTGACTCAGTGGGCTCTTCTGAGCCAGTCAGTTACACTGTGATTCCAAGGGTTGAGAAAACGCGTTTATTTCGGGCTGAAAAACACGTTTTGAAAAGTGTTCTGTTCCTGCCCTATAACTTACATGTTGTTGACCAAAGTTGCCAAAACGTGTTTATTTGTGCTGAAAAACACGTTTTGACAACTCCTGCACACTGGGGTTAAGGGCTGACTCAGTGGGCTCTTCTGAGCCAGTCAGTTACACTGTGATTCCAAGAGTTGAGAAAACGCGTTTATTTCGGGCTGAAAAACACGTTTTGAAAAGTGTTCTGTTCCTGCCCTATAACTTACATGTTGTTGACCAAAGTTGCCAAAACGTGTTTATTTGTGCTGAAAAACACGTTTTGACAACTTCTGCACACTGGGGTTAAGGGCTGACTCAGTGGGCTCTTCTGAGCCAGTCAGTTACACTGTGATTCCAGGAGTTGAGAAAACGCGTTTATTTCGGGCTGAAAAACACGTTTTGAAAAGTGTTCTGTTCCTGCCCTATAACTTACATGTTGGTGACCAAAGTTGCCAAAACGTGTTTATTTGTGCTGAAAAACACGTTTTGACAACTTCTGCACACTGGGGTTAAGGGCTGAATCAGTGGGCTCTTCTGAGCCAGTCAGTTACACTGTGATTCCAAGAGTTGAGAAAACGCGTTTATTTCGGGCTGAAAAACACGTTTTGAAAAGTGTTCTGTTCCTGCCCTATAACTTACATGTTGTTGACCAAAGTTGCCAAAACGTGTTTATTTGTGCTGAAAAACACGTTTTGACAACTTCTGCACACTGGGGTTAAGGGCTGACTCAGTGGGCTCTTCTGAGCCAGTCAGTTACACTGTGATTCCAAGAGTTGAGAAAACGCGTTTATTTCGGGCTGAAAAACACGTTTTGAAAAGTGTTCTGTTCCTGCCCTATAACTTACATGTTGTTGACCAAAGTTGCCAAAACGTGTTTATTTGTGCTGAAAAACACGTTTTGACAACTTCTGCACACTGGGGTTAAGGGCTGACTCAGTGGGCTCTTCTGAGCCAGTCAGTTACACTGTGATTCCAGGAGTTGAGAAAACGCGTTTATTTCGGGCTGAAAAACACGTTTTGAAAAGTGTTCTGTTCCTGCCCTATAACTTACATGTTGGTGACCAAAGTTGCCAAAACGTGTTTATTTGTGCTGAAAAACACGTTTTGACAACTTCTGCACACTGGGGTTAAGGGCTGAATCAGTGGGCTCTTCTGAGCCAGTCAGTTACACTGTGATTCCAAGAGTTGAGAAAACGCGTTTCTTTCGGGCTGAAAAACACGTTTTGAAAAGTGTTCTGTTCCTGCCCTATAACTTACATGTTGTTGACCAAAGTTGCCAAAACGTGTTTATTTGTGCTGAAAAACACGTTTTGACAACTTCTGCACACTGGGGTTAAGGGCTGACTCATTGGGCTCTTCTGAGCCAGTCAGTTACACTGTGATTCCAAGGGTTGAGAAAACGCGTTTATTTCGGGCTGAAAAACACGTTTTGAAAAGTGTTCTGTTCCTGCCCTATAACTTACATGTTGTTGACCAAAGTTGCCAAAACGTGTTTATTTGTGCTGAAAAACACGTTTTGACAACTTCTGCACACTGGGGTTAAGGGCTGACTCAGTGGGCTCTTCTGAGCCAGTCAGTTACACTGTGATTCCAAGAGTTGAGAAAACGCGTTTATTTCGGGCTGAAAAACACGTTTTGAAAAGTGTTCTGTTCCTGCCCTATAACTTACATGTTGTTGACCAAAGTTGCCAAAACGTGTTTATTTGTGCTGAAAAACACGTTTTGACAACTTCTGCACACTGGGGTTAAGGGCTGACTCAGTGGGCTCTTCTGAGCCAGTCAGTTACACTGTGATTCCAGGAGTTGAGAAAACGCGTTTATTTCGGGCTGAAAAACACGTTTTGAAAAGTGTTCTGTTCCTGCCCTATAACTTACATGTTGGTGACCAAAGTTGCCAAAACGTGTTTATTTGTGCTGAAAAACACGTTTTGACAACTTCTGCACACTGGGGTTAAGGGCTGAATAAGTGGGCTCTTCTGAGCCAGTCAGTTACACTGTGATTCCAGGAGTTGAGAAAACGCGTTTATTTCGGGCTGAAAAACACGTTTTGAAAAGTGTTCTGTTCCTGCCCTATAACTTACATGTTGGTGACCAAAGTTGCCAAAACGTGTTTATTTGTGCTGAAAAACACGTTTTGACAACTTCTGCACACTGGGGTTAAGGGCTGACTCAGTGGGCTCTTCTGAGCCAGTCAGTTACACTGTGATCCAAGGGTTGAGAAAACGCGTTTATTTCGGGCTGAAAAACACGTTTTGAAAAGTGTTCTGTTCCTGCCCTATAACTTACATGTTGTTGACCAAAGTTGCCAAAACGTGTTTATTTGTGCTGAAAAACACGTTTTGACAACTTCTGCACACTGGGGTTAAGGGCTGACTCAGTGGGCTCTTCTGAGCCAGTCAGTTACACTGTGATTCCAGGAGTTGAGAAAACGCGTTTATTTCGGGCTGAAAAACACGTTTTGAAAAGTGTTCTGTTCCTGCCCTATAACTTACATGTTGTTGACCAAAGTTGCCAAAACGTGTTTATTTGTGCTGAAAAACACGTTTTGACAACTTCTGCACACTGGGGTTAAGGGCTGACTCAGTGGGCTCTTCTGAGCCAGTCAGTTACACTGTGATTCCAAGAGTTGAGAAAACGCGTTTATTTCGGGCTGAAAAACACGTTTTGAAAAGTGTTCTGTTCCTGCCCTATAACTTACATGTTGGTGACCAAAGTTGCCAAGACGTGTTTATTTGTGCTTAAAAACACGTTTTGACAACTTTTGCACACTGGGGTTAAGGGCTGACTCAGTGGGCTCTTCTGAGCCAGTCAGTTACACTGTGATTCCAAGGGTTGAGAAAACGCGTTTATTTCGGGCTGAAAAACACGTTTTGAAAAGTGTTCTGTTCCTGCCCTATAACTTACATGTTGGTGACCAAAGTTGCCAAAACGTGTTTATTTGTGCTGAAAAACACGTTTTGACAACTTCTGCACACTGGGGTTAAGGGCTGACTCAGTGGGCTCTTCTGAGCCAGTCAGTTACACTGTGATTCCAAGGGTTGAGAAAACGCGTTTATTTCGGGCTGAAAAACACGTTTTGAAAAGTGTTCTGTTCCTGCCCTATAACTTACATGTTGTTGACCAAAGTTGCCAAAACGTGTTTATTTGTGCTGAAAAACACGTTTTGACAACTCCTGCACACTGGGGTTAAGGGCTGACTCAGTGGGCTCTTCTGAGCCAGTCAGTTACACTGTGATTCCAAGAGTTGAGAAAACGCGTTTATTTCGGGCTGAAAAACACGTTTTGAAAAGTGTTCTGTTCCTGCCCTATAACTTACATGTTGTTGACCAAAGTTGCCAAAACGTGTTTATTTGTGCTGAAAAACACGTTTTGACAACTTCTGCACACTGGGGTTAAGGGCTGACTCAGTGGGCTCTTCTGAGCCAGTCAGTTACACTGTGATTCCAAGAGTTGAGAAAACGCGTTTATTTCGGGCTGAAAAACACGTTTTGAAAAGTGTTCTGTTCCTGCCCTATAACTTACATGTTGTTGACCAAAGTTGCCAAAACGTGTTTATTTGTGCTGAAAAACACGTTTTGACAACTTCTGCACACTGGGGTTAAGGGCTGACTCAGTGGGCTCTTCTGAGCCAGTCAGTTACACTGTGATTCCAGGAGTTGAGAAAACGCGTTTATTTCGGGCTGAAAAACACGTTTTGAAAAGTGTTCTGTTCCTGCCCTATAACTTACATGTTGTTGACCAAAGTTGCCAAAACGTGTTTATTTGTGCTGAAAAACACGTTTTGACAACTTCTGCACACTGGGGTTAAGGGCTGACTCAGTGGGCTCTTCTGAGCCAGTCAGTTACACTGTGATTCCAAGAGTTGAGAAAACGCGTTTATTTCGGGCTGAAAAACACGTTTTGAAAAGTGTTCTGTTCCTGCCCTATAACTTACATGTTGGTGACCAAAGTTGCCAAGACGTGTTTATTTGTGCTTAAAAACACGTTTTGACAACTTTTGCACACTGGGGTTAAGGGCTGACTCAGTGGGCTCTTCTGAGCCAGTCAGTTACACTGTGATTCCAAGGGTTGAGAAAACGCGTTTATTTCGGGCTGAAAAACACGTTTTGAAAAGTGTTCTGTTCCTGCCCTATAACTTACATGTTGGTGACCAAAGTTGCCAAAACGTGTTTATTTGTGCTGAAAAACACGTTTTGACAACTTCTGCACACTGGGGTTAAGGGCTGACTCAGTGGGCTCTTCTGAGCCAGTCAGTTACACTGTGATTCCAAGGGTTGAGAAAACGCGTTTATTTCGGGCTGAAAAACACGTTTTGAAAAGTGTTCTGTTCCTGCCCTATAACTTACATGTTGTTGACCAAAGTTGCCAAAACGTGTTTATTTGTGCTGAAAAACACGTTTTGACAACTCCTGCACACTGGGGTTAAGGGCTGACTCAGTGGGCTCTTCTGAGCCAGTCAGTTACACTGTGATTCCAAGAGTTGAGAAAACGCGTTTATTTCGGGCTGAAAAACACGTTTTGAAAAGTGTTCTGTTCCTGCCCTATAACTTACATGTTGTTGACCAAAGTTGCCAAAACGTGTTTATTTGTGCTGAAAAACACGTTTTGACAACTTCTGCACACTGGGGTTAAGGGCTGACTCAGTGGGCTCTTCTGAGCCAGTCAGTTACACTGTGATTCCAAGAGTTGAGAAAACGCGTTTATTTCGGGCTGAAAAACACGTTTTGAAAAGTGTTCTGTTCCTGCCCTATAACTTACATGTTGTTGACCAAAGTTGCCAAAACGTGTTTATTTGTGCTGAAAAACACGTTTTGACAACTTCTGCACACTGGGGTTAAGGGCTGACTCAGTGGGCTCTTCTGAGCCAGTCAGTTACACTGTGATTCCAGGAGTTGAGAAAACGCGTTTATTTCGGGCTGAAAAACACGTTTTGAAAAGTGTTCTGTTCCTGCCCTATAACTTACATGTTGTTGACCAAAGTTGCCAAAACGTGTTTATTTGTGCTGAAAAACACGTTTTGACAACTTCTGCACACTGGGGTTAAGGGCTGACTCAGTGGGCTCTTCTGAGCCAGTCAGTTACACTGTGATTCCAAGGGTTGAGAAAACGCGTTTATTTCGGGCTGAAAAACACGTTTTGAAAAGTGTTCTGTTCCTGCCCTATAACTTACATGTTGTTGACCAAAGTTGCCAAAACGTGTTTATTTGTGCTGAAAAACACGTTTTGACAACTTCTGCACACTGGGGTTAAGGGCTGACTCAGTGGGCTCTTCTGAGCCAGTCAGTTACACTGTGATTCCAGGAGTTGAGAAAACGCGTTTATTTCGGGCTGAAAAACACGTTTTGAAAAGTGTTCTGTTCCTGCCCTATAACTTACATGTTGTTGACCAAAGTTGCCAAAACGTGTTTATTTGTGCTGAAAAACACGTTTTGACAACTTCTGCACACTGGGGTTAAGGGCTGACTCAGTGGGCTCTTCTGAGCCAGTCAGTTACACTGTGATTCCAGGAGTTGAGAAAACGCGTTTATTTCGGGCTGAAAAACACGTTTTGAAAAGTGTTCTGTTCCTGCCCTATAACTTACATGTTGGTGACCAAAGTTGCCAAAACGTGTTTATTTGTGCTTAAAAACACGTTTTGACAACTTCTGCACACTGGGGTTAAGGGCTGACTCAGTGGGCTCTTCTGAGCCAGTCAGTTACACTGTGATTCCAAGGGTTGAGAAAACGCGTTTATTTCGGGCTGAAAAACACGTTTTGAAAAGTGTTCTGTTCCTGCCCTATAACTTACATGTTGGTGACCAAAGTTGCCAAAACGTGTTTATTTGTGCTGAAAAACACGTTTTGACAACTTCTGCACACTGGGGTTAAGGGCTGACTCAGTGGGCTCTTCTGAGCCAGTCAGTTACACTGTGATTCCAAGGGTTGAGAAAACGCGTTTATTTCGGGCTGAAAAACACGTTTTGAAAAGTGTTCTGTTCCTGCCCTATAACTTACATGTTGTTGACCAAAGTTGCCAAAACGTGTTTATTTGTGCTGAAAAACACGTTTTGACAACTTCTGCACACTGGGGTTAAGGGCTGACTCAGTGGGCTCTTCTGAGCCAGTCAGTTACACTGTGATTCCAGGAGTTGAGAAAACGCGTTTATTTCGGGCTGAAAAACACGTTTTGAAAAGTGTTCTGTTCCTGCCCTATAACTTACATGTTGGTGACCAAAGTTGCCAAAACGTGTTTATTTGTGCTTAAAAACACGTTTTGACAACTTCTGCACACTGGGGTTAAGGGCTGACTCAGTGGGCTCTTCTGAGCCAGTCAGTTACACTGTGATTCCAAGGGTTGAGAAAACGCGTTTATTTCGGGCTGAAAAACACGTTTTGAAAAGTGTTCTGTTCCTGCCCTATAACTTACATGTTGGTGACCAAAGTTGCCAAAACGTGTTTATTTGTGCTGAAAAACACGTTTTGACAACTTCTGCACACTGGGGTTAAGGGCTGACTCAGTGGGCTCTTCTGAGCCAGTCAGTTACACTGTGATTCCAAGGGTTGAGAAAACGCGTTTATTTCGGGCTGAAAAACACGTTTTGAAAAGTGTTCTGTTCCTGCCCTATAACTTACATGTTGTTGACCAAAGTTGCCAAAACGTGTTTATTTGTGCTGAAAAACACGTTTTGACAACTTCTGCACACTGGGGTTAAGGGCTGACTCAGTGGGCTCTTCTGAGCCAGTCAGTTACACTGTGATTCCAAGGGTTGAGAAAACGCGTTTATTTCGGGCTGAAAAACACGTTTTGAAAAGTGTTCTGTTCCTGCCCTATAACTTACATGTTGTTGACCAAAGTTGCCAAAACGTGTTTATTTGTGCTGAAAAACACGTTTTGACAACTTCTGCACACTGGGGTTAAGGGCTGACTCAGTGGGCTCTTCTGAGCCAGTCAGTTACACTGTGATTCCAGGAGTTGAGAAAACGCGTTTATTTCGGGCTGAAAAACACGTTTTGAAAAGTGTTCTGTTCCTGCCCTATAACTTACATGTTGGTGACCAAAGTTGCCAAAACGTGTTTATTTGTGCTGAAAAACACGTTTTGACAACTTCTGCACACTGGGGTTAAGGGCTGAATCAGTGGGCTCTTCTGAGCCAGTCAGTTACACTGTGATTCCAAGGGTTGAGAAAACGCGTTTATTTCGGGCTGAAAAACACGTTTTGAAAAGTGTTCTGTTCCTGCCCTATAACTTACATGTTGTTGACCAAAGTTGCCAAAACGTGTTTATTTGTGCTGAAAAACACGTTTTGACAACTTCTGCACACTGGGGTTAAGGGCTGACTCAGTGGGCTCTTCTGAACCAGTCAGTTACACTGTGATTCCAAGAGTTGAGAAAACGCGTTTATTTCGGGCTGAAAAACACGTTTTGAAAAGTGTTCTGTTCCTGCCCTATAACTTACATGTTGTTGACCAAAGTTGCCAAAACGTGTTTATTTATGCTGAAAAACACGTTTTGACAACTTCTGCACACTGGGGTTAAGGGCTGACTCAGTGGGCTCTTCTGAGCCAGTCAGTTACACTGTGATTCCAGGAGTTGAGAAAACGCGCTTATTTCGGGCTGAAAAACACGTTTTGAAAAGTGTTCTGTTCCTGCCCTATAACTTACATGTTGTTGACCAAAGTTGCCAAAACGTGTTTATTTGTGCTGAAAAACACGTTTTGACAACTTCTGCACACTGGGGTTAAGGGCTGACTCAGTGGGCTCTTCTGAGCCAGTCAGTTACACTGTGATTCCAAGGGTTGAGAAAACGCGTTTATTTCGGGCTGAAAAACACGTTTTGAAAAGTGTTCTGTTCCTGCCCTATAACTTACATGTTGTTGACCAAAGTTGCCAAAACGTGTTTATTTGTGCTGAAAAACACGTTTTGACAACTTCTGCACACTGGGGTTAAGGGCTGACTCAGTGGGCTCTTCTGAGCCAGTCAGTTACACTGTGATTCCAAGGGTTGAGAAAACGCGTTTATTTCGGGCTGAAAAACACGTTTTGAAAAGTGTTCTGTTCCTGCCCTATAACTTACATGTTGTTGACCAAAGTTGCCAAAACGTGTTTATTTGTGCTGAAAAACACGTTTTGACAACTCCTGCACACTGGGGTTAAGGGCTGACTCAGTGGGCTCTTCTGAGCCAGTCAGTTACACTGTGATTCCAAGAGTTGAGAAAACGCGTTTATTTCGGGCTGAAAAACACGTTTTGAAAAGTGTTCTGTTCCTGCCCTATAACTTACATGTTGTTGACCAAAGTTGCCAAAACGTGTTTATTTGTGCTGAAAAACACGTTTTGACAACTTCTGCACACTGGGGTTAAGGGCTGACTCAGTGGGCTCTTCTGAGCCAGTCAGTTACACTGTGATTCCAGGAGTTGAGAAAACGCGTTTATTTCGGGCTGAAAAACACGTTTTGAAAAGTGTTCTGTTCCTGCCCTATAACTTACATGTTGGTGACCAAAGTTGCCAAAACGTGTTTATTTGTGCTGAAAAACACGTTTTGACAACTTCTGCACACTGGGGTTAAGGGCTGAATCAGTGGGCTCTTCTGAGCCAGTCAGTTACACTGTGATTCCAAGAGTTGAGAAAACGCGTTTATTTCGGGCTGAAAAACACGTTTTGAAAAGTGTTCTGTTCCTGCCCTATAACTTACATGTTGTTGACCAAAGTTGCCAAAACGTGTTTATTTGTGCTGAAAAACACGTTTTGACAACTTCTGCACACTGGGGTTAAGGGCTGACTCAGTGGGCTCTTCTGAGCCAGTCAGTTACACTGTGATTCCAAGAGTTGAGAAAACGCGTTTATTTCGGGCTGAAAAACACGTTTTGAAAAGTGTTCTGTTCCTGCCCTATAACTTACATGTTGTTGACCAAAGTTGCCAAAACGTGTTTATTTGTGCTGAAAAACACGTTTTGACAACTTCTGCACACTGGGGTTAAGGGCTGACTCAGTGGGCTCTTCTGAGCCAGTCAGTTACACTGTGATTCCAGGAGTTGAGAAAACGCGTTTATTTCGGGCTGAAAAACACGTTTTGAAAAGTGTTCTGTTCCTGCCCTATAACTTACATGTTGGTGACCAAAGTTGCCAAAACGTGTTTATTTGTGCTGAAAAACACGTTTTGACAACTTCTGCACACTGGGGTTAAGGGCTGAATCAGTGGGCTCTTCTGAGCCAGTCAGTTACACTGTGATTCCAAGAGTTGAGAAAACGCGTTTCTTTCGGGCTGAAAAACACGTTTTGAAAAGTGTTCTGTTCCTGCCCTATAACTTACATGTTGTTGACCAAAGTTGCCAAAACGTGTTTATTTGTGCTGAAAAACACGTTTTGACAACTTCTGCACACTGGGGTTAAGGGCTGACTCATTGGGCTCTTCTGAGCCAGTCAGTTACACTGTGATTCCAAGGGTTGAGAAAACGCGTTTATTTCGGGCTGAAAAACACGTTTTGAAAAGTGTTCTGTTCCTGCCCTATAACTTACATGTTGTTGACCAAAGTTGCCAAAACGTGTTTATTTGTGCTGAAAAACACGTTTTGACAACTTCTGCACACTGGGGTTAAGGGCTGACTCAGTGGGCTCTTCTGAGCCAGTCAGTTACACTGTGATTCCAAGAGTTGAGAAAACGCGTTTATTTCGGGCTGAAAAACACGTTTTGAAAAGTGTTCTGTTCCTGCCCTATAACTTACATGTTGTTGACCAAAGTTGCCAAAACGTGTTTATTTGTGCTGAAAAACACGTTTTGACAACTTCTGCACACTGGGGTTAAGGGCTGACTCAGTGGGCTCTTCTGAGCCAGTCAGTTACACTGTGATTCCAGGAGTTGAGAAAACGCGTTTATTTCGGGCTGAAAAACACGTTTTGAAAAGTGTTCTGTTCCTGCCCTATAACTTACATGTTGGTGACCAAAGTTGCCAAAACGTGTTTATTTGTGCTGAAAAACACGTTTTGACAACTTCTGCACACTGGGGTTAAGGGCTGAATCAGTGGGCTCTTCTGAGCCAGTCAGTTACACTGTGATTCCAGGAGTTGAGAAAACGCGTTTATTTCGGGCTGAAAAACACGTTTTGAAAAGTGTTCTGTTCCTGCCCTATAACTTACATGTTGGTGACCAAAGTTGCCAAAACGTGTTTATTTGTGCTGAAAAACACGTTTTGACAACTTCTGCACACTGGGGTTAAGGGCTGACTCAGTGGGCTCTTCTGAGCCAGTCAGTTACACTGTGATTCCAAGGGTTGAGAAAACGCGTTTATTTCGGGCTGAAAAACACGTTTTGAAAAGTGTTCTGTTCCTGCCCTATAACTTACATGTTGTTGACCAAAGTTGCCAAAACGTGTTTATTTGTGCTGAAAAACACGTTTTGACAACTTCTGCACACTGGGGTTAAGGGCTGAATCAGTGGGCTCTTCTGAGCCAGTCAGTTACACTGTGATTCCAGGAGTTGAGAAAACGCGTTTATTTCGGGCTGAAAAACACGTTTTGAAAAGTGTTCTGTTCCTGCCCTATAACTTACATGTTGTTGACCAAAGTTGCCAAAACGTGTTTATTTGTGCTGAAAAACACGTTTTGACAACTTCTGCACACTGGGGTTAAGGGCTGACTCAGTGGGCTCTTCTGAGCCAGTCAGTTACACTGTGATTCCAAGAGTTGAGAAAACGCGTTTATTTCGGGCTGAAAAACACGTTTTGAAAAGTGTTCTGTTCCTGCCCTATAACTTACATGTTGGTGACCAAAGATGCCAAGACGTGTTTATTTGTGCTTAAAAACACGTTTTGACAACTTTTGCACACTGGGGTTAAGGGCTGACTCAGTGGGCTCTTCTGAGCCAGTCAGTTACACTGTGATTCCAAGGGTTGAGAAAACGCGTTTATTTCGGGCTGAAAAACACGTTTTGAAAAGTGTTCTGTTCCTGCCCTATAACTTACATGTTGGTGACCAAAGTTGCCAAAACGTGTTTATTTGTGCTGAAAAACACGTTTTGACAACTTCTGCACACTGGGGTTAAGGGCTGACTCAGTGGGCTCTTCTGAGCCAGTCAGTTACACTGTGATTCCAAGGGTTGAGAAAACGCGTTTATTTCGGGCTGAAAAACACGTTTTGAAAAGTGTTCTGTTCCTGCCCTATAACTTACATGTTGTTGACCAAAGTTGCCAAAACGTGTTTATTTGTGCTGAAAAACACGTTTTGACAACTCCTGCACACTGGGGTTAAGGGCTGACTCAGTGGGCTCTTCTGAGCCAGTCAGTTACACTGTGATTCCAGGAGTTGAGAAAACGCGTTTATTTCGGGCTGAAAAACACGTTTTGAAAAGTGTTCTGTTCCTGCCCTATAACTTACATGTTGGTGACCAAAGTTGCCAAAACGTGTTTATTTGTGCTGAAAAACACGTTTTGACAACTTCTGCACACTGGGGTTAAGGGCTGAATCAGTGGGCTCTTCTGAGCCAGTCAGTTACACTGTGATTCCAAGAGTTGAGAAAACGCGTTTATTTCGGGCTGAAAAACACGTTTTGAAAAGTGTTCTGTTCCTGCCCTATAACTTACATGTTGTTGACCAAAGTTGCCAAAACGTGTTTATTTGTGCTGAAAAACACGTTTTGACAACTTCTGCACACTGGGGTTAAGGGCTGACTCATTGGGCTCTTCTGAGCCAGTCAGTTACACTGTGATTCCAAGGGTTGAGAAAACGCGTTTATTTCGGGCTGAAAAACACGTTTTGAAAAGTGTTCTGTTCCTGCCCTATAACTTACATGTTGTTGACCAAAGTTGCCAAAACGTGTTTATTTGTGCTGAAAAACACGTTTTGACAACTTCTGCACACTGGGGTTAAGGGCTGACTCAGTGGGCTCTTCTGAGCCAGTCAGTTACACTGTGATTCCAAGGGTTGAGAAAACGCGTTTATTTCGGGCTGAAAAACACGTTTTGAAAAGTGTTCTGTTCCTGCCCTATAACTTACATGTTGTTGACCAAAGTTGCCAAAACGTGTTTATTTGTGCTGAAAAACACGTTTTGACAACTTCTGCACACTGGGGTTAAGGGCTGACTCAGTGGGCTCTTCTGAGCCAGTCAGTTACACTGTGATTCCAGGAGTTGAGAAAACGCGTTTATTTCGGGCTGAAAAACACGTTTTGAAAAGTGTTCTGTTCCTGCCCTATAACTTACATGTTGGTGACCAAAGTTGCCAAAACGTGTTTATTTGTGCTGAAAAACACGTTTTGACAACTTCTGCACACTGGGGTTAAGGGCTGACTCAGTGGGCTCTTCTGAGCCAGTCAGTTACACTGTGATTCCAAGGGTTGAGAAAACGCGTTTATTTCGGGCTGAAAAACATGTTTTGAAAAGTGTTCTGTTCCTGCCCTATAACTTACATGTTGTTGACCAAAGTTGCCAAAACGTGTTTATTTGTGCTGAAAAACACGTTTTGACAACTTCTGCACACTGGGGTTAAGGGCTGACTCAGTGGGCTCTTCTGAGCCAGTCAGTTACACTGTGATTCCAAGGGTTGAGAAAACGCGTTTATTTCGGGCTGAAAAACACGTTTTGAAAAGTGTTCTGTTCCTGCCCTATAACTTACATGTTGTTGACCAAAGTTGCCAAAACGTGTTTATTTGTGCTGAAAAACACGTTTTGACAACTTCTGCACACTGGGGTTAAGGGCTGACTCAGTGGGCTCTTCTGAGCCAGTCAGTTACACTGTGATTCCAAGGGTTGAGAAAACGCGTTTATTTCGGGCTGAAAAACACGTTTTGAAAAGTGTTCTGTTCCTGCCCTATAACTTACATGTTGTTGACCAAAGTTGCCAAAACGTGTTTATTTGTGCTGAAAAACACGTTTTGACAACTTCTGCACACTGGGGTTAAGGGCTGACTCAGTGGGCTCTTCTGAGCCAGTCAGTTACACTGTGATTCCAAGGGTTGAGAAAACGCGTTTATTTCGGGCTGAAAAACACGTTTTGAAAAGTGTTCTGTTCCTGCCCTATAACTTACATGTTGTTGACCAAAGTTGCCAAAACGTGTTTATTTGTGCTGAAAAACACGTTTTGACAACTTCTGCACACTGGGGTTAAGGGCTGACTCAGTGGGCTCTTCTGAGCCAGTCAGTTACACTGTGATTCCAAGAGTTGAGAAAACGCGTTTATTTCGGGCTGAAAAACACGTTTTGAAAAGTGTTCTGTTCCTGCCCTATAACTTACATGTTGTTGACCAAAGTTGCCAAAACGTGTTTATTTGTGCTGAAAAACACGTTTTGACAACTTCTGCACACTGGGGTTAAGGGCTGACTCAGTGGGCTCTTCTGAGCCAGTCAGTTACACTGTGATTCCAGGAGTTGAGAAAACGCGTTTATTTCGGGCTGAAAAACACGTTTTGAAAAGTGTTCTGTTCCTGCCCTATAACTTACATGTTGGTGACCAAAGTTGCCAAAACGTGTTTATTTGTGCTGAAAAACACGTTTTGACAACTTCTGCACACTGGGGTTAAGGGCTGACTCAGTGGGCTCTTCTGAGCCAGTCAGTTACACTGTGATTCCAAGGGTTGAGAAAACGCGTTTATTTCGGGCTGAAAAACATGTTTTGAAAAGTGTTCTGTTCCTGCCCTATAACTTACATGTTGTTGACCAAAGTTGCCAAAACGTGTTTATTTGTGCTGAAAAACACGTTTTGACAACTTCTGCACACTGGGGTTAAGGGCTGACTCAGTGGGCTCTTCTGAGCCAGTCAGTTACACTGTGATTCCAAGGGTTGAGAAAACGCGTTTATTTCGGGCTGAAAAACACGTTTTGAAAAGTGTTCTGTTCCTGCCCTATAACTTACATGTTGTTGACCAAAGTTGCCAAAACGTGTTTATTTGTGCTGAAAAACACGTTTTGACAACTTCTGCACACTGGGGTTAAGGGCTGACTCAGTGGGCTCTTCTGAGCCAGTCAGTTACACTGTGATTCCAAGGGTTGAGAAAACGCGTTTATTTCAGGCTGAAAAACACGTTTTGAAAAGTGTTCTGTTCCTGCCCTATAACTTACATGTTGTTGACCAAAGTTGCCAAAACGTGTTTATTTGTGCTGAAAAACACGTTTTGACAACTTCTGCACACTGGGGTTAAGGGCTGACTCAGTGGGCTCTTCTGAGCCAGTCAGTTACACTGTGATTCCAAGAGTTGAGAAAACGCGTTTATTTCGGGCTGAAAAACACGTTTTGAAAAGTGTTCTGTTCCTGCCCTATAACTTACATGTTGTTGACCAAAGTTTGCCAAAACGTGTTTATTTGTGCTGAAAAACACGTTTTGACAACTTCTGCACACTGGGGTTAAGGGCTGACTCAGTGGGCTCTTCTGAGCCAGTCAGTTACACTGTGATTCCAGGAGTTGAGAAAACGCGTTTATTTCGGGCTGAAAAACACGTTTTGAAAAGTGTTCTGTTCCTGCCCTATAACTTACATGTTGGTGACCAAAGTTGCCAAAACGTGTTTATTTGTGCTGAAAAACACGTTTTGACAACTTCTGCACACTGGGGTTAAGGGCTGACTCAGTGGGCTCTTCTGAGCCAGTCAGTTACACTGTGATTCCAGGAGTTGAGAAAACGCGTTTATTTCGGGCTGAAAAACACGTTTTGAAAAGTGTTCTGTTCCTGCCCTATAACTTACATGTTGTTGACCAAAGTTGCCAAAACGTGTTTATTTGTGCTGAAAAACACGTTTTGACAACTTCTGCACACTGGGGTTAAGGGCTGACTCAGTGGGCTCTTCTGAGCCAGTCAGTTACACTGTGATTCCAGGAGTTGAGAAAACGCGTTTATTTCGGGCTGAAAAACACGTTTTGAAAAGTGTTCTGTTCCTGCCCTATAACTTACATGTTGGTGACCAAAGTTGCCAAAACGTGTTTATTTGTGCTGAAAAACACGTTTTGACAACTTCTGCACACTGGGGTTAAGGGCTGACTCAGTGGGCTCTTCTGAGCCAGTCAGTTACACTGTGATTCCAAGGGTTGAGAAAACGCGTTTATTTCGGGCTGAAAAACACGTTTTGAAAAGTGTTCTGTTCCTGCCCTATAACTTACATGTTGTTGACCAAAGTTGCCAAAACGTGTTTATTTGTGCTGAAAAACACGTTTTGACAACTTCTGCACACTGGGGTTAAGGGCTGACTCAGTGGGCTCTTCTGAGCCAGTCAGTTACACTGTGATTCCAGGAGTTGAGAAAACGCGTTTATTTCGGGCTGAAAAACACGTTTTGAAAAGTGTTCTGTTCCTGCCCTATAACTTACATGTTGTTGACCAAAGTTGCCAAAACGTGTTTATTTGTGCTGAAAAACACGTTTTGACAACTTCTGCACACTGGGGTTAAGGGCTGACTCAGTGGGCTCTTCTGAGCCAGTCAGTTACACTGTGATTCCAAGGGTTGAGAAAACGCGTTTATTTCGGGCTGAAAAACACGTTTTGAAAAGTGTTCTGTTCCTGCCCTATAACTTACATGTTGTTGACCAAAGTTGCCAAAACGTGTTTATTTGTGCTGAAAAACACGTTTTGACAACTTCTGCACACTGGGGTTAAGGGCTGACTCAGTGGGCTCTTCTGAGCCAGTCAGTTACACTGTGATTCCAGGAGTTGAGAAAACGCGTTTATTTCGGGCTGAAAAACACGTTTTGAAAAGTGTTCTGTTCCTGCCCTATAACTTACATGTTGTTGACCAAAGTTGCCAAAACGTGTTTATTTGTGCTGAAAAACACGTTTTGACAACTTCTGCACACTGGGGTTAAGGGCTGACTCAGTGGGCTCTTCTGAGCCAGTCAGTTACACTGTGATTCCAGGAGTTGAGAAAACGCGTTTATTTCGGGCTGAAAAACACGTTTTGAAAAGTGTTCTGTTCCTGCCCTATAACTTACATGTTGGTGACCAAAGTTGCCAAAACGTGTTTATTTGTGCTGAAAAACACGTTTTGACAACTTCTGCACACTGGGGTTAAGGGCTGAATCAGTGGGCTCTTCTGAGCCAGTCAGTTACACTGTGATTCCAAGAGTTGAGAAAACGCGTTTATTTCGGGCTGAAAAACACGTTTTGAAAAGTGTTCTGTTCCTGCCCTATAACTTACATGTTGTTGACCAAAGTTGCCAAAACGTGTTTATTTGTGCTGAAAAACACGTTTTGACAACTTCTGCACACTGGGGTTAAGGGCTGACTCAGTGGGCTCTTCTGAGCCAGTCAGTTACACTGTGATTCCAGGAGTTGAGAAAACGCGTTTATTTCGGGCTGAAAAACACGTTTTGAAAAGTGTTCTGTTCCTGCCCTATAACTTACATGTTGGTGACCAAAGTTGCCAAAACGTGTTTATTTGTGCTGAAAAACACGTTTTGACAACTTCTGCACACTGGGGTTAAGGGCTGAATCAGTGGGCTCTTCTGAGCCAGTCAGTTACACTGTGATTCCAAGAGTTGAGAAAACGCGTTTATTTCGGGCTGAAAAACACGTTTTGAAAAGTGTTCTGTTCCTGCCCTATAACTTACATGTTGTTGACCAAAGTTGCCAAAACGTGTTTATTTGTGCTGAAAAACACGTTTTGACAACTTCTGCACACTGGGGTTAAGGGCTGACTCAGTGGGCTCTTCTGAGCCAGTCAGTTACACTGTGATTCCAAGGGTTGAGAAAACGCGTTTATTTCGGGCTGAAAAACACGTTTTGAAAAGTGTTCTGTTCCTGCCCTATAACTTACATGTTGTTGACCAAAGTTGCCAAAACGTGTTTATTTGTGCTGAAAAACACGTTTTGACAACTTCTGCACACTGGGGTTAAGGGCTGACTCAGTGGGCTCTTCTGAGCCAGTCAGTTACACTGTGATTCCAAGGGTTGAGAAAACGCGTTTATTTCGGGCTGAAAAACACGTTTTGAAAAGTGTTCTGTTCCTGCCCTATAACTTACATGTTGTTGACCAAAGTTGCCAAAACGTGTTTATTTGTGCTGAAAAACACGTTTTGACAACTTCTGCACACTGGGGTTAAGGGCTGACTCAGTGGGCTCTTCTGAGCCAGTCAGTTACACTGTGATTCCAAGAGTTTAGAAAACGCGTTTATTTCGGGCTGAAAAACACGTTTTGAAAAGTGTTCTGTTCCTGCCCTATAACTTACATGTTGGTGACCAAAGTTGCCAAAACGTGTTTATTTGTGCTGAAAAACACGTTTTGACAACTTCTGCACACTGGGGTTAAGGGCTGACTCAGTGGGCTCTTCTGAGCCAGTCAGTTACACTGTGATTCCAGGAGTTGAGAAAACGCGTTTATTTCGGGCTGAAAAACACGTTTTGAAAAGTGTTCTGTTCCTGCCCTATAACTTACATGTTGGTGACCAAAGTTGCCAAAACGTGTTTATTTGTGCTGAAAAACACGTTTTGACAACTTCTGCACACTGGGGTTAAGGGCTGACTCAGTGGGCTCTTCTGAGCCAGTCAGTTACACTGTGATTCCAGGAGTTGAGAAAACGCGTTTATTTCGGGCTGAAAAACACGTTTTGAAAAGTGTTCTGTTCCTGCCCTATAACTTACATGTTGTTGACCAAAGTTGCCAAAACGTGTTTATTTGTGCTGAAAAACACGTTTTGACAACTTCTGCACACTGGGGTTAAGGGCTGACTCAGTGGGCTCTTCTGAGCCAGTCAGTTACACTGTGATTCCAGGAGTTGAGAAAACGCGTTTATTTCGGGCTGAAAAACACGTTTTGAAAAGTGTTCTGTTCCTGCCCTATAACTTACATGTTGGTGACCAAAGTTGCCAAAACGTGTTTATTTGTGCTTAAAAACACGTTTTGACAACTTCTGCACACTGGGGTTAAGGGCTGACTCAGTGGGCTCTTCTGAGCCAGTCAGTTACACTGTGATTCCAAGGGTTGAGAAAACGCGTTTATTTCGGGCTGAAAAACACGTTTTGAAAAGTGTTCTGT
Source organism: Lepisosteus platostomus (assembly GCF_059453375.1). NCBI lineage: Eukaryota > Metazoa > Chordata > Actinopteri > Semionotiformes > Lepisosteidae > Lepisosteus > Lepisosteus platostomus. Next base: position 35,196 of record NW_028291706.1, read on the forward strand.
TCCTGCCCTATAACTTACATGTTGGTGACCAAAGTTGACAAAACGTGTTTATTTGTGCTGAAAAACACGTTTTGACAACTTCTGCACACTGGGGTTAAGGGCTGACTCAGTGGGCTCTTCTGAGCCAGTCAGTTACACTGTGATTCCAAGGGTTGAGAAAACGCGTTTATTTCGGGCTGAAAAACACGTTTTGAAAAGTGTTCTGTTCCTGCCCTATAACTTACATGTTGTTGACCAAAGTTGCCAAACGTGTTTATTTGTGCTGAAAAACACGTTTTGACAACTTCTGCACACTGGGGTTAAGGGCTGACTCAGTGGGCTCTTCTGAGCCAGTCAGTTACACTGTGATTCCAAGGGTTGAGAAAACGCGTTTATTTCGGGCTGAAAAACACGTTTTGAAAAGTGTTCTGTTCCTGCCCTATAACTTACATGTTGTTGACCAAAGTTGCCAAAACGTGTTTATTTGTGCTGAAAAACACGTTTTGACAACTTCTGCACACTGGGGTTAAGGGCTGACTCAGTGGGCTCTTCTGAGCCAGTCAGTTACACTGTGATTCCAGGAGTTGAGAAAACGCGTTTATTTCGGGCTGAAAAACACGTTTTGAAAAGTGTTCTGTTCCTGCCCTATAACTTACATGTTGGTGACCAAAGTTGCCAAAACGTGTTTATTTGTGCTGAAAAACACGTTTTGACAACTTCTGCACACTGGGGTTAAGGGCTGAATCAGTGGGCTCTTCTGAGCCAGTCAGTTACACTGTGATTCCAAGAGTTGAGAAAACGCGTTTATTTCGGGCTGAAAAACACGTTTTGAAAAGTGTTCTGTTCCTGCCCTATAACTTACATGTTGTTGACCAAAGTTGCCAAAACGTGTTTATTTGTGCTGAAAAACACGTTTTGACAACTTCTGCACACTGGGGTTAAGGGCTGACTCAGTGGGCTCTTCTGAGCCAGTCAGTTACACTGTGATTCCAGGAGTTGAGAAAACGCGTTTATTTCGGGCTGAAAAACACGTTTTGAAAAGTGTTCTGTTCCTGCCCTATAACTTACATGTTGGTGACCAAAGTTGCCAAAACGTGTTTATTTGTGCTGAAAAACACGTTTTGACAACTTCTGCACACTGGGGTTAAGGGCTGAATCAGTGGGCTCTTCTGAGCCAGTCAGTTACACTGTGATTCCAAGAGTTGAGAAAACGCGTTTATTTCGGGCTGAAAAACACGTTTTGAAAAGTGTTCTGTTCCTGCCCTATAACTTACATGTTGTTGACCAAAGTTGCCAAAACGTGTTTATTTGTGCTGAAAAACACGTTTTGACAACTTCTGCACACTGGGGTTAAGGGCTGACTCAGTGGGCTCTTCTGAGCCAGTCAGTTACACTGTGATTCCAAGGGTTGAGAAAACGCGTTTATTTCGGGCTGAAAAACACGTTTTGAAAAGTGTTCTGTTCCTGCCCTATAACTTACATGTTGTTGACCAAAGTTGCCAAAACGTGTTTATTTGTGCTGAAAAACACGTTTTGACAACTTCTGCACACTGGGGTTAAGGGCTGACTCAGTGGGCTCTTCTGAGCCAGTCAGTTACACTGTGATTCCAAGAGTTGAGAAAACGCGTTTATTTCGGGCTGAAAAACACGTTTTGAAAAGTGTTCTGTTCCTGCCCTATAACTTACATGTTGTTGACCAAAGTTGCCAAAACGTGTTTATTTGTGCTGAAAAACACGTTTTGACAACTTCTGCACACTGGGGTTAAGGGCTGACTCAGTGGGCTCTTCTGAGCCAGTCAGTTACACTGTGATTCCAGGAGTTGAGAAAACGCGTTTATTTCGAGCTGAAAAACACGTTTTGAAAAGTGTTCTGTTCCTGCCCTATAACTTACATGTTGGTGACCAAAGTTGCCAAAACGTGTTTATTTGTGCTGAAAAACACGTTTTGACAACTTCTGCACACTGGGGTTAAGGGCTGACTCAGTGGGCTCTTCTGAGCCAGTCAGTTACACTGTGATTCCAAGGGTTGAGAAAACGCGTTTATTTCGGGCTGAAAAACACGTTTTGAAAAGTGTTCTGTTCCTGCCCTATAACTTACATGTTGTTGACCAAAGTTGCCAAAACGTGTTTATTTGTGCTGAAAAACACGTTTTGACAACTTCTGCACACTGGGGTTAAGGGCTGACTCAGTGGGCTCTTCTGAGCCAGTCAGTTACACTGTGATTCCAGGAGTTGAGAAAACGCGTTTATTTCGGGCTGAAAAACACGTTTTGAAAAGTGTTCTGTTCCTGCCCTATAACTTACATGTTGTTGACCAAAGTTGCCAAAACGTGTTTATTTGTGCTGAAAAACATGTTTTGACAACTTCTGCACACTGGGGTTAAGGGCTGACTCAGTGGGCTCTTCTGAGCCAGTCAGTTACACTGTGATTCCAGGAGTTGAGAAAACGCGTTTATTTCGGGCTGAAAAACACGTTTTGAAAAGTGTTCTGTTCCTGCCCTATAACTTACATGTTGGTGACCAAAGTTGCCAAAACGTGTTTATTTGTGCTTAAAAACACGTTTTGACAACTTCTGCACACTGGGGTTAAGGGCTGACTCAGTGGGCTCTTCTGAGCCAGTCAGTTACACTGTGATTCCAAGGGTTGAGAAAACGCGTTTATTTCGGGCTGAAAAACACGTTTTGAAAAGTGTTCTGTTCCTGCCCTATAACTTACATGTTGGTGACCAAAGTTGACAAAACGTGTTTATTTGTGCTGAAAAACACGTTTTGACAACTTCTGCACACTGGGGTTAAGGGCTGACTCAGTGGGCTCTTCTGAGCCAGTCAGTTACACTGTGATTCCAAGGGTTGAGAAAACGCGTTTATTTCGGGCTGAAAAACACGTTTTGAAAAGTGTTCTGTTCCTGCCCTATAACTTACATGTTGTTGACCAAAGTTGCCAAACGTGTTTATTTGTGCTGAAAAACACGTTTTGACAACTTCTGCACACTGGGGTTAAGGGCTGACTCAGTGGGCTCTTCTGAGCCAGTCAGTTACACTGTGATTCCAAGGGTTGAGAAAACGCGTTTATTTCGGGCTGAAAAACACGTTTTGAAAAGTGTTCTGTTCCTGCCCTATAACTTACATGTTGTTGACCAAAGTTGCCAAAACGTGTTTATTTGTGCTGAAAAACACGTTTTGACAACTTCTGCACACTGGGGTTAAGGGCTGACTCAGTGGGCTCTTCTGAGCCAGTCAGTTACACTGTGATTCCAGGAGTTGAGAAAACGCGTTTATTTCGGGCTGAAAAACACGTTTTGAAAAGTGTTCTGTTCCTGCCCTATAACTTACATGTTGGTGACCAAAGTTGCCAAAACGTGTTTATTTGTGCTGAAAAACACGTTTTGACAACTTCTGCACACTGGGGTTAAGGGCTGAATCAGTGGGCTCTTCTGAGCCAGTCAGTTACACTGTGATTCCAAGAGTTGAGAAAACGCGTTTATTTCGGGCTGAAAAACACGTTTTGAAAAGTGTTCTGTTCCTGCCCTATAACTTACATGTTGTTGACCAAAGTTGCCAAAACGTGTTTATTTGTGCTGAAAAACACGTTTTGACAACTTCTGCACACTGGGGTTAAGGGCTGACTCAGTGGGCTCTTCTGAGCCAGTCAGTTACACTGTGATTCCAGGAGTTGAGAAAACGCGTTTATTTCGGGCTGAAAAACACGTTTTGAAAAGTGTTCTGTTCCTGCCCTATAACTTACATGTTGTTGACCAAAGTTGCCAAAACGTGTTTATTTGTGCTGAAAAACACGTTTTGACAACTTCTGCACACTGGGGTTAAGGGCTGACTCATTGGGCTCTTCTGAGCCAGTCAGTTACACTGTGATTCCAAGGGTTGAGAAAACGCGTTTATTTCGGGCTGAAAAACACGTTTTGAAAAGTGTTCTGTTCCTGCCCTATAACTTACATGTTGTTGACCAAAGTTGCCAAAACGTGTTTATTTGTGCTGAAAAACACGTTTTGACAACTTCTGCACACTGGGGTTAAGGGCTGACTCAGTGGGCTCTTCTGAGCCAGTCAGTTACACTGTGATTCCAAGGGTTGAGAAAACGCGTTTATTTCGGGCTGAAAAACACGTTTTGAAAAGTGTTCTGTTCCTGCCCTATAACTTACATGTTGTTGACCAAAGTTGCCAAAACGTGTTTATTTGTGCTGAAAAACACGTTTTGACAACTTCTGCACACTGGGGTTAAGGGCTGACTCAGTGGGCTCTTCTGAGCCAGTCAGTTACACTGTGATTCCAAGGGTTGAGAAAACGCGTTTATTTCGGGCTGAAAAACACGTTTTGAAAATTGTTCTGTTCCTGCCCTATAACTTACATGTTGTTGACCAAAGTTGCCAAAACGTGTTTATTTGTGCTGAAAAACACGTTTTGACAACTTCTGCACACTGGGGTTAAGGGCTGACTCAGTGGGCTCTTCTGAGCCAGTCAGTTACACTGTGATTCCAAGAGTTGAGAAAACGCGTTTATTTCGGGCTGAAAAACACGTTTTGAAAAGTGTTCTGTTCCTGCCCTATAACTTACATGTTGTTGACCAAAGTTGCCAAAACGTGTTTATTTGTGCTGAAAAACACGTTTTGACAACTTCTGCACACTGGGGTTAAGGGCTGACTCAGTGGGCTCTTCTGAGCCAGTCAGTTACACTGTGATTCCAGGAGTTGAGAAAACGCGTTTATTTCGGGCTGAAAAACACGTTTTGAAAAGTGTTCTGTTCCTGCCCTATAACTTACATGTTGGTGACCAAAGTTGCCAAAACGTGTTTATTTGTGCTGAAAAACACGTTTTGACAACTTCTGCACACTGGGGTTAAGGGCTGACTCAGTGGGCTCTTCTGAGCCAGTCAGTTACACTGTGATTCCAAGGGTTGAGAAAACGCGTTTATTTCGGGCTGAAAAACACGTTTTGAAAAGTGTTCTGTTCCTGCCCTATAACTTACATGTTGTTGACCAAAGTTGCCAAAACGTGTTTATTTGTGCTGAAAAACACGTTTTGACAACTTCTGCACACTGGGGTTAAGGGCTGACTCAGTGGGCTCTTCTGAGCCAGTCAGTTACACTGTGATTCCAAGGGTTGAGAAAACGCGTTTATTTCGGGCTGAAAAACACGTTTTGAAAAGTGTTCTGTTCCTGCCCTATAACTTACATGTTGTTGACCAAAGTTGCCAAAACGTGTTTATTTGTGCTGAAAAACACGTTTTGACAACTTCTGCACACTGGGGTTAAGGGCTGACTCAGTGGGCTCTTCTGAGCCAGTCAGTTACACTGTGATTCCAAGGGTTGAGAAAACGCGTTTATTTCGGGCTGAAAAACACGTTTTGAAAAGTGTTCTGTTCCTGCCCTATAACTTACATGTTGTTGACCAAAGTTGCCAAAACGTGTTTATTTGTGCTGAAAAACACGTTTTGACAACTTCTGCACACTGGGGTTAAGGGCTGACTCAGTGGGCTCTTCTGAGCCAGTCAGTTACACTGTGATTCCAAGAGTTGAGAAAACGCGTTTATTTCGGGCTGAAAAACACGTTTTGAAAAGTGTTCTGTTCCTGCCCTATAACTTACATGTTGTTGACCAAAGTTTGCCAAAACGTGTTTATTTGTGCTGAAAAACACGTTTTGACAACTTCTGCACACTGGGGTTAAGGGCTGACTCAGTGGGCTCTTCTGAGCCAGTCAGTTACACTGTGATTCCAGGAGTTGAGAAAACGCGTTTATTTCGGGCTGAAAAACACGTTTTGAAAAGTGTTCTGTTCCTGCCCTATAACTTACATGTTGGTGACCAAAGTTGCCAAAACGTGTTTATTTGTGCTGAAAAACACGTTTTGACAACTTCTGCACACTGGGGTTAAGGGCTGACTCAGTGGGCTCTTCTGAGCCAGTCAGTTACACTGTGATTCCAAGGGTTGAGAAAACGCGTTTATTTCGGGCTGAAAAACACGTTTTGAAAAGTGTTCTGTTCCTGCCCTATAACTTACATGTTGTTGACCAAAGTTGCCAAAACGTGTTTATTTGTGCTGAAAAACACGTTTTGACAACTTCTGCACACTGGGGTTAAGGGCTGACTCAGTGGGCTCTTCTGAGCCAGTCAGTTACACTGTGATTCCAGGAGTTGAGAAAACGCGTTTATTTCGGGCTGAAAAACACGTTTTGAAAAGTGTTCTGTTCCTGCCCTATAACTTACATGTTGTTGACCAAAGTTGCCAAAACGTGTTTATTTGTGCTGAAAAACACGTTTTGACAACTTCTGCACACTGGGGTTAAGGGCTGACTCAGTGGGCTCTTCTGAGCCAGTCAGTTACACTGTGATTCCAGGAGTTGAGAAAACGCGTTTATTTCGGGCTGAAAAACACGTTTTGAAAAGTGTTCTGTTCCTGCCCTATAACTTACATGTTGGTGACCAAAGTTGCCAAAACGTGTTTATTTGTGCTTAAAAACACGTTTTGACAACTTCTGCACACTGGGGTTAAGGGCTGACTCAGTGGGCTCTTCTGAGCCAGTCAGTTACACTGTGATTCCAAGGGTTGAGAAAACGCGTTTATTTCGGGCTGAAAAACACGTTTTGAAAAGTGTTCTGTTCCTGCCCTATAACTTACATGTTGGTGACCAAAGTTGACAAAACGTGTTTATTTGTGCTGAAAAACACGTTTTGACAACTTCTGCACACTGGGGTTAAGGGCTGACTCAGTGGGCTCTTCTGAGCCAGTCAGTTACACTGTGATTCCAAGGGTTGAGAAAACGCGTTTATTTCGGGCTGAAAAACACGTTTTGAAAAGTGTTCTGTTCCTGCCCTATAACTTACATGTTGTTGACCAAAGTTGCCAAACGTGTTTATTTGTGCTGAAAAACACGTTTTGACAACTTCTGCACACTGGGGTTAAGGGCTGACTCAGTGGGCTCTTCTGAGCCAGTCAGTTACACTGTGATTCCAAGGGTTGAGAAAACGCGTTTATTTCGGGCTGAAAAACACGTTTTGAAAAGTGTTCTGTTCCTGCCCTATAACTTACATGTTGTTGACCAAAGTTGCCAAAACGTGTTTATTTGTGCTGAAAAACACGTTTTGACAACTTCTGCACACTGGGGTTAAGGGCTGACTCAGTGGGCTCTTCTGAGCCAGTCAGTTACACTGTGATTCCAGGAGTTGAGAAAACGCGTTTATTTCGGGCTGAAAAACACGTTTTGAAAAGTGTTCTGTTCCTGCCCTATAACTTACATGTTGGTGACCAAAGTTGCCAAAACGTGTTTATTTGTGCTGAAAAACACGTTTTGACAACTTCTGCACACTGGGGTTAAGGGCTGAATCAGTGGGCTCTTCTGAGCCAGTCAGTTACACTGTGATTCCAAGAGTTGAGAAAACGCGTTTATTTCGGGCTGAAAAACACGTTTTGAAAAGTGTTCTGTTCCTGCCCTATAACTTACATGTTGTTGACCAAAGTTGCCAAAACGTGTTAATTTGTGCTGAAAAACACGTTTTGACAACTTCTGCACACTGGGGTTAAGGGCTGACTCAGTGGGCTCTTCTGAGCCAGTCAGTTACACTGTGATTCCAGGAGTTGAGAAAACGCGTTTATTTCGGGCTGAAAAACACGTTTTGAAAAGTGTTCTGTTCCTGCCCTATAACTTACATGTTGTTGACCAAAGTTGCCAAAACGTGTTTATTTGTGCTGAAAAACACGTTTTGACAACTTCTGCACACTGGGGTTAAGGGCTGACTCATTGGGCTCTTCTGAGCCAGTCAGTTACACTGTGATTCCAAGGGTTGAGAAAACGCGTTTATTTCGGGCTGAAAAACACGTTTTGAAAAGTGTTCTGTTCCTGCCCTATAACTTACATGTTGTTGACCAAAGTTGCCAAAACGTGTTTATTTGTGCTGAAAAACACGTTTTGACAACTTCTGCACACTGGGGTTAAGGGCTGACTCAGTGGGCTCTTCTGAGCCAGTCAGTTACACTGTGATTCCAAGGGTTGAGAAAACGCGTTTATTTCGGGCTGAAAAACACGTTTTGAAAAGTGTTCTGTTCCTGCCCTATAACTTACATGTTGTTGACCAAAGTTGCCAAAACGTGTTTATTTGTGCTGAAAAACACGTTTTGACAACTTCTGCACACTGGGGTTAAGGGCTGACTCAGTGGGCTCTTCTGAGCCAGTCAGTTACACTGTGATTCCAAGGGTTGAGAAAACGCGTTTATTTCGGGCTGAAAAACACGTTTTGAAAATTGTTCTGTTCCTGCCCTATAACTTACATGTTGTTGACCAAAGTTGCCAAAACGTGTTTATTTGTGCTGAAAAACACGTTTTGACAACTTCTGCACACTGGGGTTAAGGGCTGACTCAGTGGGCTCTTCTGAGCCAGTCAGTTACACTGTGATTCCAAGAGTTGAGAAAACGCGTTTATTTCGGGCTGAAAAACACGTTTTGAAAAGTGTTCTGTTCCTGCCCTATAACTTACATGTTGTTGACCAAAGTTGCCAAAACGTGTTTATTTGTGCTGAAAAACACGTTTTGACAACTTCTGCACACTGGGGTTAAGGGCTGACTCAGTGGGCTCTTCTGAGCCAGTCAGTTACACTGTGATTCCAGGAGTTGAGAAAACGCGTTTATTTCGGGCTGAAAAACACGTTTTGAAAAGTGTTCTGTTCCTGCCCTATAACTTACATGTTGGTGACCAAAGTTGCCAAAACGTGTTTATTTGTGCTGAAAAACACGTTTTGACAACTTCTGCACACTGGGGTTAAGGGCTGACTCAGTGGGCTCTTCTGAGCCAGTCAGTTACACTGTGATTCCAAGGGTTGAGAAAACGCGTTTATTTCGGGCTGAAAAACACGTTTTGAAAAGTGTTCTGTTCCTGCCCTATAACTTACATGTTGTTGACCAAAGTTGCCAAAACGTGTTTATTTGTGCTGAAAAACACGTTTTGACAACTTCTGCACACTGGGGTTAAGGGCTGACTCAGTGGGCTCTTCTGAGCCAGTCAGTTACACTGTGATTCCAAGGGTTGAGAAAACGCGTTTATTTCGGGCTGAAAAACACGTTTTGAAAAGTGTTCTGTTCCTGCCCTATAACTTACATGTTGTTGACCAAAGTTGCCAAAACGTGTTTATTTGTGCTGAAAAACACGTTTTGACAACTTCTGCACACTGGGGTTAAGGGCTGACTCAGTGGGCTCTTCTGAGCCAGTCAGTTACACTGTGATTCCAAGGGTTGAGAAAACGCGTTTATTTCGGGCTGAAAAACACGTTTTGAAAAGTGTTCTGTTCCTGCCCTATAACTTACATGTTGGTGACCAAAGTTGCCAAAACGTGTTTATTTGTGCTGAAAAACACGTTTTGACAACTTCTGCACACTGGGGTTAAGGGCTGACTCAGTGGGCTCTTCTGAGCCAGTCAGTTACACTGTGATTCCAAGGGTTGAGAAAACGCGTTTATTTCGGGCTGAAAAACACGTTTTGAAAAGTGTTCTGTTCCTGCCCTATAACTTACATGTTGGTGACCAAAGTTGCCAAAACGTGTTTATTTGTGCTGAAAAACACGTTTTGACAACTTCTGCACACTGGGGTTAAGGGCTGACTCAGTGGGCTCTTCTGAGCCAGTCAGTTACACTGTGATTCCAAGGGTTGAGAAAACGCGTTTATTTCGGGCTGAAAAACACGTTTTGAAAAGTGTTCTGTTCCTGCCCTATAACTTACATGTTGTTGACCAAAGTTGCCAAAACGTGTTTATTTGTGCTGAAAAACACGTTTTGACAACTTCTGCACACTGGGGTTAAGGGCTGACTCAGTGGGCTCTTCTGAGCCAGTCAGTTACACTGTGATTCCAAGGGTTGAGAAAACGCGTTTATTTCGGGCTGAAAAACACGTTTTGAAAAGTGTTCTGTTCCTGCCCTATAACTTACATGTTGTTGACCAAAGTTGCCAAAACGTGTTTATTTGTGCTGAAAAACACGTTTTGACAACTTCTGCACACTGGGGTTAAGGGCTGACTCAGTGGGCTCTTCTGAGCCAGTCAGTTACACTGTGATTCCAGGAGTTGAGAAAACGCGTTTATTTCGGGCTGAAAAACACGTTTTGAAAAGTGTTCTGTTCCTGCCCTATAACTTACATGTTGGTGACCAAAGTTGCCAAAACGTGTTTATTTGTGCTGAAAAACACGTTTTGACAACTTCTGCACACTGGGGTTAAGGGCTGAATCAGTGGGCTCTTCTGAGCCAGTCAGTTACACTGTGATTCCAAGGGTTGAGAAAACGCGTTTATTTCGGGCTGAAAAACACGTTTTGAAAAGTGTTCTGTTCCTGCCCTATAACTTACATGTTGTTGACCAAAGTTGCCAAAACGTGTTTATTTGTGCTGAAAAACACGTTTTGACAACTTCTGCACACTGGGGTTAAGGGCTGACTCAGTGGGCTCTTCTGAACCAGTCAGTTACACTGTGATTCCAAGAGTTGAGAAAACGCGTTTATTTCGGGCTGAAAAACACGTTTTGAAAAGTGTTCTGTTCCTGCCCTATAACTTACATGTTGTTGACCAAAGTTGCCAAAACGTGTTTATTTATGCTGAAAAACACGTTTTGACAACTTCTGCACACTGGGGTTAAGGGCTGACTCAGTGGGCTCTTCTGAGCCAGTCAGTTACACTGTGATTCCAGGAGTTGAGAAAACGCGTTTATTTCGGGCTGAAAAACACGTTTTGAAAAGTGTTCTGTTCCTGCCCTATAACTTACATGTTGGTGACCAAAGTTGCCAAAACGTGTTTATTTGTGCTGAAAAACACGTTTTGACAACTTCTGCACACTGGGGTTAAGGGCTGACTCAGTGGGCTCTTCTGAGCCAGTCAGTTACACTGTGATTCAAAGGGTTGAGAAAACGCGTTTATTTCGGGCTGAAAAACACGTTTTGAAAAGTGTTCTGTTCCTGCCCTATAACTTACATGTTGGTGACCAAAGTTGCCAAAACGTGTTTATTTGTGCTGAAAAACACGTTTTGACAACTTCTGCACACTGGGGTTAAGGGATGACTCAGTGGGCTCTTCTGAGCCAGTCAGTTACACTGTGATTCCAAGGGTTGAGAAAACGCGTTTATTTCGGGCTGAAAAACACGTTTTGAAAAGTGTTCTGTTCCTGCCCTATAACTTACATGTTGTTGACCAAAGTTGCCAAAACGTGTTTATTTGGGCTGAAAAACACGTTTTGACAACTTCTGCACACTGGGGTTAAGGGCTGACTCAGTGGGCTCTTCTGAGCCAGTCAGTTACACTGTGATTCCAGGAGTTGAGAAAACGCGTTTATTTCGGGCTGAAAAACACGTTTTGAAAAGTGTTCTGTTCCTGCCCTATAACTTACATGTTGTTGACCAAAGTTGCCAAAACGTGTTTATTTGTGCTGAAAAACACGTTTTGACAACTTCTGCACACTGGGGTTAAGGGCTGACTCAGTGGGCTCTTCTGAGCCAGTCAGTTACACTGTGATTCCAGGAGTTGAGAAAACGCGTTTATTTCGGGCTGAAAAACACGTTTTGAAAAGTGTTCTGTTCCTGCCCTATAACTTACATGTTGGTGACCAAAGTTGCCAAGACGTGTTTATTTGTGCTTAAAAACACGTTTTGACAACTTTTGCACACTGGGGTTAAGGGCTGACTCAGTGGGCTCTTCTGAGCCAGTCAGTTACACTGTGATTCCAAGGGTTGAGAAAACGCGTTTATTTCGGGCTGAAAAACACGTTTTGAAAAGTGTTCTGTTCCTGCCCTATAACTTACATGTTGTTGACCAAAGTTGCCAAAACGTGTTTATTTGTGCTGAAAAACACGTTTTGACAACTTCTGCACACTGGGGTTAAGGGCTGACTCAGTGGGCTCTTCTGAGCCAGTCAGTTACACTGTGATTCCAGGAGTTGAGAAAACGCGTTTATTTCGGGCTGAAAAACACGTTTTGAAAAGTGTTCTGTTCCTGCCCTATAACTTACATGTTGGTGACCAAAGTTGCCAAAACGTGTTTATTTGTGCTGAAAAACACGTTTTGACAACTTCTGCACACTGGGGTTAAGGGCTGAATCAGTGGGCTCTTCTGAGCCAGTCAGTTACACTGTGATTCCAAGAGTTGAGAAAACGCGTTTATTTCGGGCTGAAAAACACGTTTTGAAAAGTGTTCTGTTCCTGCCCTATAACTTACATGTTGTTGACCAAAGTTGCCAAAACGTGTTAATTTGTGCTGAAAAACACGTTTTGACAACTTCTGCACACTGGGGTTAAGGGCTGACTCAGTGGGCTCTTCTGAGCCAGTCAGTTACACTGTGATTCCAGGAGTTGAGAAAACGCGTTTATTTCGGGCTGAAAAACACGTTTTGAAAAGTGTTCTGTTCCTGCCCTATAACTTACATGTTGTTGACCAAAGTTGCCAAAACGTGTTTATTTGTGCTGAAAAACACGTTTTGACAACTTCTGCACACTGGGGTTAAGGGCTGACTCATTGGGCTCTTCTGAGCCAGTCAGTTACACTGTGATTCCAAGGGTTGAGAAAACGCGTTTATTTCGGGCTGAAAAACACGTTTTGAAAAGTGTTCTGTTCCTGCCCTATAACTTACATGTTGTTGACCAAAGTTGCCAAAACGTGTTTATTTGTGCTGAAAAACACGTTTTGACAACTTCTGCACACTGGGGTTAAGGGCTGACTCAGTGGGCTCTTCTGAGCCAGTCAGTTACACTGTGATTCCAAGGGTTGAGAAAACGCGTTTATTTCGGGCTGAAAAACACGTTTTGAAAAGTGTTCTGTTCCTGCCCTATAACTTACATGTTGTTGACCAAAGTTGCCAAAACGTGTTTATTTGTGCTGAAAAACACGTTTTGACAACTTCTGCACACTGGGGTTAAGGGCTGACTCAGTGGGCTCTTCTGAGCCAGTCAGTTACACTGTGATTCCAAGGGTTGAGAAAACGCGTTTATTTCGGGCTGAAAAACACGTTTTGAAAATTGTTCTGTTCCTGCCCTATAACTTACATGTTGTTGACCAAAGTTGCCAAAACGTGTTTATTTGTGCTGAAAAACACGTTTTGACAACTTCTGCACACTGGGGTTAAGGGCTGACTCAGTGGGCTCTTCTGAGCCAGTCAGTTACACTGTGATTCCAAGAGTTGAGAAAACGCGTTTATTTCGGGCTGAAAAACACGTTTTGAAAAGTGTTCTGTTCCTGCCCTATAACTTACATGTTGTTGACCAAAGTTGCCAAAACGTGTTTATTTGTGCTGAAAAACACGTTTTGACAACTTCTGCACACTGGGGTTAAGGGCTGACTCAGTGGGCTCTTCTGAGCCAGTCAGTTACACTGTGATTCCAGGAGTTGAGAAAACGCGTTTATTTCGGGCTGAAAAACACGTTTTGAAAAGTGTTCTGTTCCTGCCCTATAACTTACATGTTGGTGACCAAAGTTGCCAAAACGTGTTTATTTGTGCTGAAAAACACGTTTTGACAACTTCTGCACACTGGGGTTAAGGGCTGACTCAGTGGGCTCTTCTGAGCCAGTCAGTTACACTGTGATTCCAAGGGTTGAGAAAACGCGTTTATTTCGGGCTGAAAAACACGTTTTGAAAAGTGTTCTGTTCCTGCCCTATAACTTACATGTTGTTGACCAAAGTTGCCAAAACGTGTTTATTTGTGCTGAAAAACACGTTTTGACAACTTCTGCACACTGGGGTTAAGGGCTGACTCAGTGGGCTCTTCTGAGCCAGTCAGTTACACTGTGATTCCAAGGGTTGAGAAAACGCGTTTATTTCGGGCTGAAAAACACGTTTTGAAAAGTGTTCTGTTCCTGCCCTATAACTTACATGTTGTTGACCAAAGTTGCCAAAACGTGTTTATTTGTGCTGAAAAACACGTTTTGACAACTTCTGCACACTGGGGTTAAGGGCTGACTCAGTGGGCTCTTCTGAGCCAGTCAGTTACACTGTGATTCCAAGGGTTGAGAAAACGCGTTTATTTCGGGCTGAAAAACACGTTTTGAAAAGTGTTCTGTTCCTGCCCTATAACTTACATGTTGGTGACCAAAGTTGCCAAAACGTGTTTATTTGTGCTGAAAAACACGTTTTGACAACTTCTGCACACTGGGGTTAAGGGCTGACTCAGTGGGCTCTTCTGAGCCAGTCAGTTACACTGTGATTCCAAGGGTTGAGAAAACGCGTTTATTTCGGGCTGAAAAACACGTTTTGAAAAGTGTTCTGTTCCTGCCCTATAACTTACATGTTGGTGACCAAAGTTGCCAAAACGTGTTTATTTGTGCTGAAAAACACGTTTTGACAACTTCTGCACACTGGGGTTAAGGGCTGACTCAGTGGGCTCTTCTGAGCCAGTCAGTTACACTGTGATTCCAAGGGTTGAGAAAACGCGTTTATTTCGGGCTGAAAAACACGTTTTGAAAAGTGTTCTGTTCCTGCCCTATAACTTACATGTTGGTGACCAAAGTTGCCAAGACGTGTTTATTTGTGCTTAAAAACACGTTTTGACAACTTTTGCACACTGGGGTTAAGGGCTGACTCAGTGGGCTCTTCTGAGCCAGTCAGTTACACTGTGATTCCAAGGGTTGAGAAAACGCGTTTATTTCGGGCTGAAAAACACGTTTTGAAAAGTGTTCTGTTCCTGCCCTATAACTTACATGTTGTTGACCAAAGTTGCCAAAACGTGTTTATTTGTGCTGAAAAACACGTTTTGACAACTTCTGCACACTGGGGTTAAGGGCTGACTCAGTGGGCTCTTCTGAGCCAGTCAGTTACACTGTGATTCCAGGAGTTGAGAAAACGCGTTTATTTCGGGCTGAAAAACACGTTTTGAAAAGTGTTCTGTTCCTGCCCTATAACTTACATGTTGGTGACCAAAGTTGCCAAAACGTGTTTATTTGTGCTGAAAAACACGTTTTGACAACTTCTGCACACTGGGGTTAAGGGCTGAATCAGTGGGCTCTTCTGAGCCAGTCAGTTACACTGTGATTCCAAGAGTTGAGAAAACGCGTTTATTTCGGGCTGAAAAACACGTTTTGAAAAGTGTTCTGTTCCTGCCCTATAACTTACATGTTGTTGACCAAAGTTGCCAAAACGTGTTAATTTGTGCTGAAAAACACGTTTTGACAACTTCTGCACACTGGGGTTAAGGGCTGACTCAGTGGGCTCTTCTGAGCCAGTCAGTTACACTGTGATTCCAGGAGTTGAGAAAACGCGTTTATTTCGGGCTGAAAAACACGTTTTGAAAAGTGTTCTGTTCCTGCCCTATAACTTACATGTTGTTGACCAAAGTTGCCAAAACGTGTTTATTTGTGCTGAAAAACACGTTTTGACAACTTCTGCACACTGGGGTTAAGGGCTGACTCATTGGGCTCTTCTGAGCCAGTCAGTTACACTGTGATTCCAAGGGTTGAGAAAACGCGTTTATTTCGGGCTGAAAAACACGTTTTGAAAAGTGTTCTGTTCCTGCCCTATAACTTACATGTTGTTGACCAAAGTTGCCAAAACGTGTTTATTTGTGCTGAAAAACACGTTTTGACAACTTCTGCACACTGGGGTTAAGGGCTGACTCAGTGGGCTCTTCTGAGCCAGTCAGTTACACTGTGATTCCAAGGGTTGAGAAAACGCGTTTATTTCGGGCTGAAAAACACGTTTTGAAAAGTGTTCTGTTCCTGCCCTATAACTTACATGTTGTTGACCAAAGTTGCCAAAACGTGTTTATTTGTGCTGAAAAACACGTTTTGACAACTTCTGCACACTGGGGTTAAGGGCTGACTCAGTGGGCTCTTCTGAGCCAGTCAGTTACACTGTGATTCCAAGGGTTGAGAAAACGCGTTTATTTCGGGCTGAAAAACACGTTTTGAAAATTGTTCTGTTCCTGCCCTATAACTTACATGTTGTTGACCAAAGTTGCCAAAACGTGTTTATTTGTGCTGAAAAACACGTTTTGACAACTTCTGCACACTGGGGTTAAGGGCTGACTCAGTGGGCTCTTCTGAG
Organism: Lepisosteus platostomus; assembly: GCF_059453375.1. Classification (NCBI taxonomy): domain Eukaryota; kingdom Metazoa; phylum Chordata; class Actinopteri; order Semionotiformes; family Lepisosteidae; genus Lepisosteus; species Lepisosteus platostomus. The sequence continues at coordinate 51,180 of NW_028291706.1, forward strand.
CCAGTCAGTTACACTGTGATTCCAAGAGTTGAGAAAACGCGTTTATTTCGGGCTGAAAAACACGTTTTGAAAAGTGTTCTGTTCCTGCCCTATAACTTACATGTTGTTGACCAAAGTTGCCAAAACGTGTTTATTTGTGCTGAAAAACACGTTTTGACAACTTCTGCACACTGGGGTTAAGGGCTGACTCAGTGGGCTCTTCTGAGCCAGTCAGTTACACTGTGATTCCAGGAGTTGAGAAAACGCGTTTATTTCGGGCTGAAAAACACGTTTTGAAAAGTGTTCTGTTCCTGCCCTATAACTTACATGTTGGTGACCAAAGTTGCCAAAACGTGTTTATTTGTGCTGAAAAACACGTTTTGACAACTTCTGCACACTGGGGTTAAGGGCTGACTCAGTGGGCTCTTCTGAGCCAGTCAGTTACACTGTGATTCCAAGGGTTGAGAAAACGCGTTTATTTCGGGCTGAAAAACACGTTTTGAAAAGTGTTCTGTTCCTGCCCTATAACTTACATGTTGTTGACCAAAGTTGCCAAAACGTGTTTATTTGTGCTGAAAAACACGTTTTGACAACTTCTGCACACTGGGGTTAAGGGCTGACTCAGTGGGCTCTTCTGAGCCAGTCAGTTACACTGTGATTCCAAGGGTTGAGAAAACGCGTTTATTTCGGGCTGAAAAACACGTTTTGAAAAGTGTTCTGTTCCTGCCCTATAACTTACATGTTGTTGACCAAAGTTGCCAAAACGTGTTTATTTGTGCTGAAAAACACGTTTTGACAACTTCTGCACACTGGGGTTAAGGGCTGACTCAGTGGGCTCTTCTGAGCCAGTCAGTTACACTGTGATTCCAAGGGTTGAGAAAACGCGTTTATTTCGGGCTGAAAAACACGTTTTGAAAAGTGTTCTGTTCCTGCCCTATAACTTACATGTTGGTGACCAAAGTTGCCAAAACGTGTTTATTTGTGCTGAAAAACACGTTTTGACAACTTCTGCACACTGGGGTTAAGGGCTGACTCAGTGGGCTCTTCTGAGCCAGTCAGTTACACTGTGATTCCAAGGGTTGAGAAAACGCGTTTATTTCGGGCTGAAAAACACGTTTTGAAAAGTGTTCTGTTCCTGCCCTATAACTTACATGTTGGTGACCAAAGTTGCCAAAACGTGTTTATTTGTGCTGAAAAACACGTTTTGACAACTTCTGCACACTGGGGTTAAGGGCTGACTCAGTGGGCTCTTCTGAGCCAGTCAGTTACACTGTGATTCCAAGGGTTGAGAAAACGCGTTTATTTCGGGCTGAAAAACACGTTTTGAAAAGTGTTCTGTTCCTGCCCTATAACTTACATGTTGTTGACCAAAGTTGCCAAAACGTGTTTATTTGTGCTGAAAAACACGTTTTGACAACTTCTGCACACTGGGGTTAAGGGCTGACTCAGTGGGCTCTTCTGAGCCAGTCAGTTACACTGTGATTCCAAGGGTTGAGAAAACGCGTTTATTTCGGGCTGAAAAACACGTTTTGAAAAGTGTTCTGTTCCTGCCCTATAACTTACATGTTGTTGACCAAAGTTGCCAAAACGTGTTTATTTGTGCTGAAAAACACGTTTTGACAACTTCTGCACACTGGGGTTAAGGGCTGACTCAGTGGGCTCTTCTGAGCCAGTCAGTTACACTGTGATTCCAGGAGTTGAGAAAACGCGTTTATTTCGGGCTGAAAAACACGTTTTGAAAAGTGTTCTGTTCCTGCCCTATAACTTACATGTTGGTGACCAAAGTTGCCAAAACGTGTTTATTTGTGCTGAAAAACACGTTTTGACAACTTCTGCACACTGGGGTTAAGGGCTGAATCAGTGGGCTCTTCTGAGCCAGTCAGTTACACTGTGATTCCAAGGGTTGAGAAAACGCGTTTATTTCGGGCTGAAAAACACGTTTTGAAAAGTGTTCTGTTCCTGCCCTATAACTTACATGTTGTTGACCAAAGTTGCCAAAACGTGTTTATTTGTGCTGAAAAACACGTTTTGACAACTTCTGCACACTGGGGTTAAGGGCTGACTCAGTGGGCTCTTCTGAACCAGTCAGTTACACTGTGATTCCAAGAGTTGAGAAAACGCGTTTATTTCGGGCTGAAAAACACGTTTTGAAAAGTGTTCTGTTCCTGCCCTATAACTTACATGTTGTTGACCAAAGTTGCCAAAACGTGTTTATTTATGCTGAAAAACACGTTTTGACAACTTCTGCACACTGGGGTTAAGGGCTGACTCAGTGGGCTCTTCTGAGCCAGTCAGTTACACTGTGATTCCAGGAGTTGAGAAAACGCGTTTATTTCGGGCTGAAAAACACGTTTTGAAAAGTGTTCTGTTCCTGCCCTATAACTTACATGTTGGTGACCAAAGTTGCCAAAACGTGTTTATTTGTGCTGAAAAACACGTTTTGACAACTTCTGCACACTGGGGTTAAGGGCTGACTCAGTGGGCTCTTCTGAGCCAGTCAGTTACACTGTGATTCAAAGGGTTGAGAAAACGCGTTTATTTCGGGCTGAAAAACACGTTTTGAAAAGTGTTCTGTTCCTGCCCTATAACTTACATGTTGGTGACCAAAGTTGCCAAAACGTGTTTATTTGTGCTGAAAAACACGTTTTGACAACTTCTGCACACTGGGGTTAAGGGATGACTCAGTGGGCTCTTCTGAGCCAGTCAGTTACACTGTGATTCCAAGGGTTGAGAAAACGCGTTTATTTCGGGCTGAAAAACACGTTTTGAAAAGTGTTCTGTTCCTGCCCTATAACTTACATGTTGTTGACCAAAGTTGCCAAAACGTGTTTATTTGGGCTGAAAAACACGTTTTGACAACTTCTGCACACTGGGGTTAAGGGCTGACTCAGTGGGCTCTTCTGAGCCAGTCAGTTACACTGTGATTCCAGGAGTTGAGAAAACGCGTTTATTTCGGGCTGAAAAACACGTTTTGAAAAGTGTTCTGTTCCTGCCCTATAACTTACATGTTGTTGACCAAAGTTGCCAAAACGTGTTTATTTGTGCTGAAAAACACGTTTTGACAACTTCTGCACACTGGGGTTAAGGGCTGACTCAGTGGGCTCTTCTGAGCCAGTCAGTTACACTGTGATTCCAGGAGTTGAGAAAACGCGTTTATTTCGGGCTGAAAAACACGTTTTGAAAAGTGTTCTGTTCCTGCCCTATAACTTACATGTTGGTGACCAAAGTTGCCAAGACGTGTTTATTTGTGCTTAAAAACACGTTTTGACAACTTTTGCACACTGGGGTTAAGGGCTGACTCAGTGGGCTCTTCTGAGCCAGTCAGTTACACTGTGATTCCAAGGGTTGAGAAAACGCGTTTATTTCGGGCTGAAAAACACGTTTTGAAAAGTGTTCTGTTCCTGCCCTATAACTTACATGTTGGTGACCAAAGTTGCCAAAACGTGTTTATTTGTGCTGAAAAACACGTTTTGACAACTTCTGCACACTGGGGTTAAGGGCTGACTCAGTGGGCTCTTCTGAGCCAGTCAGTTACACTGTGATTCCAAGGGTTGAGAAAACGCGTTTATTTCGGGCTGAAAAACACGTTTTGAAAAGTGTTCTGTTCCTGCCCTATAACTTACATGTTGTTGACCAAAGTTGCCAAAACGTGTTTATTTGTGCTGAAAAACACGTTTTGACAACTCCTGCACACTGGGGTTAAGGGCTGACTCAGTAGGCTCTTCTGAGCCAGTCAGTTACACTGTGATTCCAAGAGTTGAGAAAACGCGTTTATTTCGGGCTGAAAAACACGTTTTGAAAAGTGTTCTGTTCCTGCCCTATAACTTACATGTTGTTGACCAAAGTTGCCAAAACGTGTTTATTTGTGCTGAAAAACACGTTTTGACAACTTCTGCACACTGGGGTTAAGGGCTGACTCAGTGGGCTCTTCTGAGCCAGTCAGTTACACTGTGATTCCAGGAGTTGAGAAAACGCGTTTATTTCGGGCTGAAAAACACGTTTTGAAAAGTGTTCTGTTCCTGCCCTATAACTTACATGTTGGTGACCAAAGTTGCCAAAACGTGTTTATTTGTGCTGAAAAACACGTTTTGACAACTTCTGCACACTGGGGTTAAGGGCTGAATCAGTGGGCTCTTCTGAGCCAGTCAGTTACACTGTGATTCCAAGAGTTGAGAAAACGCGTTTATTTCGGGCTGAAAAACACGTTTTGAAAAGTGTTCTGTTCCTGCCCTATAACTTACATGTTGTTGACCAAAGTTGCCAAAACGTGTTTATTTGTGCTGAAAAACACGTTTTGACAACTTCTGCACACTGGGGTTAAGGGCTGACTCAGTGGGCTCTTCTGAGCCAGTCAGTTACACTGTGATTCCAAGAGTTGAGAAAACGCGTTTATTTCGGGCTGAAAAACACGTTTTGAAAAGTGTTCTGTTCCTGCCCTATAACTTACATGTTGTTGACCAAAGTTGCCAAAACGTGTTTATTTGTGCTGAAAAACACGTTTTGACAACTTCTGCACACTGGGGTTAAGGGCTGACTCAGTGGGCTCTTCTGAGCCAGTCAGTTACACTGTGATTCCAGGAGTTGAGAAAACGCGTTTATTTCGGGCTGAAAAACACGTTTTGAAAAGTGTTCTGTTCCTGCCCTATAACTTACATGTTGGTGACCAAAGTTGCCAAAACGTGTTTATTTGTGCTGAAAAACACGTTTTGACAACTTCTGCACACTGGGGTTAAGGGCTGAATCAGTGGGCTCTTCTGAGCCAGTCAGTTACACTGTGATTCCAAGAGTTGAGAAAACGCGTTTATTTCGGGCTGAAAAACACGTTTTGAAAAGTGTTCTGTTCCTGCCCTATAACTTACATGTTGTTGACCAAAGTTGCCAAAACGTGTTTATTTGTGCTGAAAAACACGTTTTGACAACTTCTGCACACTGGGGTTAAGGGCTGACTCAGTGGGCTCTTCTGAGCCAGTCAGTTACACTGTGATTCCAAGAGTTGAGAAAACGCGTTTATTTCGGGCTGAAAAACACGTTTTGAAAAGTGTTCTGTTCCTGCCCTATAACTTACATGTTGTTGACCAAAGTTGCCAAAACGTGTTTATTTGTGCTGAAAAACACGTTTTGACAACTTCTGCACACTGGGGTTAAGGGCTGACTCAGTGGGCTCTTCTGAGCCAGTCAGTTACACTGTGATTCCAGGAGTTGAGAAAACGCGTTTATTTCGGGCTGAAAAACACGTTTTGAAAAGTGTTCTGTTCCTGCCCTATAACTTACATGTTGGTGACCAAAGTTGCCAAAACGTGTTTATTTGTGCTGAAAAACACGTTTTGACAACTTCTGCACACTGGGGTTAAGGGCTGAATCAGTGGGCTCTTCTGAGCCAGTCAGTTACACTGTGATTCCAAGAGTTGAGAAAACGCGTTTATTTCGGGCTGAAAAACACGTTTTGAAAAGTGTTCTGTTCCTGCCCTATAACTTACATGTTGTTGACCAAAGTTGCCAAAACGTGTTTATTTGTGCTGAAAAACACGTTTTGACAACTTCTGCACACTGGGGTTAAGGGCTGACTCATTGGGCTCTTCTGAGCCAGTCAGTTACACTGTGATTCCAAGGGTTGAGAAAACGCGTTTATTTCGGGCTGAAAAACACGTTTTGAAAAGTGTTCTGTTCCTGCCCTATAACTTACATGTTGTTGACCAAAGTTGCCAAAACGTGTTTATTTGTGCTGAAAAACACGTTTTGACAACTTCTGCACACTGGGGTTAAGGCCTGACTCAGTGGGCTCTTCTGAGCCAGTCAGTTACACTGTGATTCCAAGGGTTGAGAAAACGCGTTTATTTCGGGCTGAAAAACACGTTTTGAAAAGTGTTCTGTTCCTGCCCTATAACTTACATGTTGTTGACCAAAGTTGCCAAAACGTGTTTATTTGTGCTGAAAAACACGTTTTGACAACTTCTGCACACTGGGGTTAAGGGCTGACTCAGTGGGCTCTTCTGAGCCAGTCAGTTACACTGTGATTCCAAGAGTTGAGAAAACGCGTTTATTTCGGGCTGAAAAACACGTTTTGAAAAGTGTTCTGTTCCTGCCCTATAACTTACATGTTGTTGACCAAAGTTGCCAAAACGTGTTTATTTGTGCTGAAAAACACGTTTTGACAACTTCTGCACACTGGGGTTAAGGGCTGACTCAGTGGGCTCTTCTGAGCCAGTCAGTTACACTGTGATTCCAGGAGTTGAGAAAACGCGTTTATTTCGGGCTGAAAAACACGTTTTGAAAAGTGTTCTGTTCCTGCCCTATAACTTACATGTTGGTGACCAAAGTTGCCAAAACGTGTTTATTTGTGCTGAAAAACACGTTTTGACAACTTCTGCACACTGGGGTTAAGGGCTGACTCAGTGGGCTCTTCTGAGCCAGTCAGTTACACTGTGATTCCAAGGGTTGAGAAAACGCGTTTATTTCGGGCTGAAAAACACGTTTTGAAAAGTGTTCTGTTCCTGCCCTATAACTTACATGTTGTTGACCAAAGTTGCCAAAACGTGTTTATTTGTGCTGAAAAACACGTTTTGACAACTTCTGCACACTGGGGTTAAGGGCTGACTCAGTGGGCTCTTCTGAGCCAGTCAGTTACACTGTGATTCCAAGGGTTGAGAAAACGCGTTTATTTCGGGCTGAAAAACACGTTTTGAAAAGTGTTCTGTTCCTGCCCTATAACTTACATGTTGTTGACCAAAGTTGCCAAAACGTGTTTATTTGTGCTGAAAAACACGTTTTGACAACTTCTGCACACTGGGGTTAAGGGCTGACTCAGTGGGCTCTTCTGAGCCAGTCAGTTACACTGTGATTCCAAGGGTTGAGAAAACGCGTTTATTTCGGGCTGAAAAACACGTTTTGAAAAGTGTTCTGTTCCTGCCCTATAACTTACATGTTGTTGACCAAAGTTGCCAAAACGTGTTTATTTGTGCTGAAAAACACGTTTTGACAACTTCTGCACACTGGGGTTAAGGGCTGACTCAGTGGGCTCTTCTGAGCCAGTCAGTTACACTGTGATTCCAAGAGTTGAGAAAACGCGTTTATTTCGGGCTGAAAAACACGTTTTGAAAAGTGTTCTGTTCCTGCCCTATAACTTACATGTTGTTGACCAAAGTTGCCAAAACGTGTTTATTTGTGCTGAAAAACACGTTTTGACAACTTCTGCACACTGGGGTTAAGGGCTGACTCAGTGGGCTCTTCTGAGCCAGTCAGTTACACTGTGATTCCAGGAGTTGAGAAAACGCGTTTATTTCGGGCTGAAAAACACGTTTTGAAAAGTGTTCTGTTCCTGCCCTATAACTTACATGTTGGTGACCAAAGTTGCCAAAACGTGTTTATTTGTGCTGAAAAACACGTTTTGACAACTTCTGCACACTGGGGTTAAGGGCTGACTCAGTGGGCTCTTCTGAGCCAGTCAGTTACACTGTGATTCCAAGGGTTGAGAAAACGCGTTTATTTCGGGCTGAAAAACACGTTTTGAAAAGTGTTCTGTTCCTGCCCTATAACTTACATGTTGTTGACCAAAGTTGCCAAAACGTGTTTATTTGTGCTGAAAAACACGTTTTGACAACTTCTGCACACTGGGGTTAAGGGCTGACTCAGTGGGCTCTTCTGAGCCAGTCAGTTACACTGTGATTCCAGGAGTTGAGAAAACGCGTTTATTTCGGGCTGAAAAACACGTTTTGAAAAGTGTTCTGTTCCTGCCCTATAACTTACATGTTGTTGACCAAAGTTGCCAAAACGTGTTTATTTGTGCTGAAAAACACGTTTTGACAACTTCTGCACACTGGGGTTAAGGGCTGACTCAGTGGGCTCTTCTGAGCCAGTCAGTTACACTGTGATTCCAGGAGTTGAGAAAACGCGTTTATTTCGGGCTGAAAAACACGTTTTGAAAAGTGTTCTGTTCCTGCCCTATAACTTACATGTTGGTGACCAAAGTTGCCAAAACGTGTTTATTTGTGCTTAAAAACACGTTTTGACAACTTCTGCACACTGGGGTTAAGGGCTGACTCAGTGGGCTCTTCTGAGCCAGTCAGTTACACTGTGATTCCAAGGGTTGAGAAAACGCGTTTATTTCGGGCTGAAAAACACGTTTTGAAAAGTGTTCTGTTCCTGCCCTATAACTTACATGTTGGTGACCAAAGTTGCCAAAACGTGTTTATTTGTGCTGAAAAACACGTTTTGACAACTTCTGCACACTGGGGTTAAGGGCTGACTCAGTGGGCTCTTCTGAGCCAGTCAGTTACACTGTGATTCCAAGGGTTGAGAAAACGCGTTTATTTCGGGCTGAAAAACACGTTTTGAAAAGTGTTCTGTTCCTGCCCTATAACTTACATGTTGTTGACCAAAGTTGCCAAACGTGTTTATTTGTGCTGAAAAACACGTTTTGACAACTTCTGCACACTGGGGTTAAGGGCTGACTCAGTGGGCTCTTCTGAGCCAGTCAGTTACACTGTGATTCCAAGGGTTGAGAAAACGCGTTTATTTCGGGCTGAAAAACACGTTTTGAAAAGTGTTCTGTTCCTGCCCTATAACTTACATGTTGTTGACCAAAGTTGCCAAAACGTGTTTATTTGTGCTGAAAAACACGTTTTGACAACTTCTGCACACTGGGGTTAAGGGCTGACTCAGTGGGCTCTTCTGAGCCAGTCAGTTACACTGTGATTCCAGGAGTTGAGAAAACGCGTTTATTTCGGGCTGAAAAACACGTTTTGAAAAGTGTTCTGTTCCTGCCCTATAACTTACATGTTGGTGACCAAAGTTGCCAAAACGTGTTTATTTGTGCTTAAAAACACGTTTTGACAACTTCTGCACACTGGGGTTAAGGGCTGACTCAGTGGGCTCTTCTGAGCCAGTCAGTTACACTGTGATTCAAAGGGTTGAGAAAACGCGTTTATTTCGGGCTGAAAAACACGTTTTGAAAAGTTTTCTGTTCCTGCCCTATAACTTACATGTTGGTGACCAAAGTTGCCAAAACGTGTTTCTTTGTGCTGAAAAACACGTTTTGACAACTTCTGCACACTGGGGTTAAGGGATGACTCAGTGGGCTCTTCTGAGCCAGTCAGTTACACTGTGATTCCAGGAGTTGAGAAAACGCGTTTATTTCGGGCTGAAAAACACGTTTTGAAAAGTGTTCTGTTCCTGCCCTATAACTTACATGTTGGTGACCAAAGTTGCCAAGACGTGTTTATTTGTGCTTAAAAACACGTTTTGACAACTTTTGCACACTGGGGTTAAGGGCTGACTCAGTGGGCTCTTCTGAGCCAGTCAGTTACACTGTGATTCCAAGGGTTGAGAAAACGCGTTTATTTCGGGCTGAAAAACACGTTTTGAAAAGTGTTCTGTTCCTGCCCTATAACTTACATGTTGGTGACCAAAGTTGCCAAAACGTGTTTATTTGTGCTGAAAAACACGTTTTGACAACTTCTGCACACTGGGGTTAAGGGCTGACTCAGTGGGCTCTTCTGAGCCAGTCAGTTACACTGTGATTCCAGGAGTTGAGAAAACGCGTTTATTTCGGGCTGAAAAACACGTTTTGAAAAGTGTTCTGTTCCTGCCCTATAACTTACATGTTGGTGACCAAAGTTGCCAAAACGTGTTTATTTGTGCTGAAAAACACGTTTTGACAACTTCTGCACACTGGGGTTAAGGGCTGACTCAGTGGGCTCTTCTGAGCCAGTCAGTTACACTGTGATTCCAGGAGTTGAGAAAACGCGTTTATTTCGGGCTGAAAAACACGTTTTGAAAAGTGTTCTGTTCCTGCCCTATAACTTACATGTTGGTGACCAAAGTTGCCAAAACGTGTTTATTTGTGCTGAAAAACACGTTTTGACAACTTCTGCACACTGGGGTTAAGGGCTGAATCAGTGGGCTCTTCTGAGCCAGTCAGTTACACTGTGATTCCAAGAGTTGAGAAAACGCGTTTATTTCGGGCTGAAAAACACGTTTTGAAAAGTGTTCTGTTCCTGCCCTATAACTTACATGTTGTTGACCAAAGTTGCCAAAACGTGTTTATTTGTGCTGAAAAACACGTTTTGACAACTTCTGCACACTGGGGTTAAGGGCTGACTCATTGGGCTCTTCTGAGCCAGTCAGTTACACTGTGATTCCAAGGGTTGAGAAAACGCGTTTATTTCGGGCTGAAAAACACGTTTTGAAAAGTGTTCTGTTCCTGCCCTATAACTTACATGTTGTTGACCAAAGTTGCCAAAACGTGTTTATTTGTGCTGAAAAACACGTTTTGACAACTTCTGCACACTGGGGTTAAGGGCTGACTCAGTGGGCTCTTCTGAGCCAGTCAGTTACACTGTGATTCCAAGGGTTGAGAAAACGCGTTTATTTCGGGCTGAAAAACACGTTTTGAAAAGTGTTCTGTTCCTGCCCTATAACTTACATGTTGTTGACCAAAGTTGCCAAAACGTGTTTATTTGTGCTGAAAAACACGTTTTGACAACTTCTGCACACTGGGGTTAAGGGCTGACTCAGTGGGCTCTTCTGAGCCAGTCAGTTACACTGTGATTCCAAGAGTTGAGAAAACGCGTTTATTTCGGGCTGAAAAACACGTTTTGAAAAGTGTTCTGTTCCTGCCCTATAACTTACATGTTGTTGACCAAAGTTGCCAAAACGTGTTTATTTGTGCTGAAAAACACGTTTTGACAACTTCTGCACACTGGGGTTAAGGGCTGACTCAGTGGGCTCTTCTGAGCCAGTCAGTTACACTGTGATTCCAGGAGTTGAGAAAACGCGTTTATTTCGGGCTGAAAAACACGTTTTGAAAAGTGTTCTGTTCCTGCCCTATAACTTACATGTTGGTGACCAAAGTTGCCAAAACGTGTTTATTTGTGCTGAAAAACACGTTTTGACAACTTCTGCACACTGGGGTTAAGGGCTGACTCAGTGGGCTCTTCTGAGCCAGTCAGTTACACTGTGATTCCAAGGGTTGAGAAAACGCGTTTATTTCGGGCTGAAAAACACGTTTTGAAAAGTGTTCTGTTCCTGCCCTATAACTTACATGTTGTTGACCAAAGTTGCCAAAACGTGTTTATTTGTGCTGAAAAACACGTTTTGACAACTTCTGCACACTGGGGTTAAGGGCTGACTCAGTGGGCTCTTCTGAGCCAGTCAGTTACACTGTGATTCCAGGAGTTGAGAAAACGCGTTTATTTCGGGCTGAAAAACACGTTTTGAAAAGTGTTCTGTTCCTGCCCTATAACTTACATGTTGTTGACCAAAGTTGCCAAAACGTGTTTATTTGTGCTGAAAAACACGTTTTGACAACTTCTGCACACTGGGGTTAAGGGCTGACTCAGTGGGCTCTTCTGAGCCAGTCAGTTACACTGTGATTCCAGGAGTTGAGAAAACGCGTTTATTTCGGGCTGAAAAACACGTTTTGAAAAGTGTTCTGTTCCTGCCCTATAACTTACATGTTGGTGACCAAAGTTGCCAAAACGTGTTTATTTGTGCTTAAAAACACGTTTTGACAACTTCTGCACACTGGGGTTAAGGGCTGACTCAGTGGGCTCTTCTGAGCCAGTCAGTTACACTGTGATTCCAAGGGTTGAGAAAACGCGTTTATTTCGGGCTGAAAAACACGTTTTGAAAAGTGTTCTGTTCCTGCCCTATAACTTACATGTTGGTGACCAAAGTTGCCAAAACGTGTTTATTTGTGCTGAAAAACACGTTTTGACAACTTCTGCACACTGGGGTTAAGGGCTGACTCAGTGGGCTCTTCTGAGCCAGTCAGTTACACTGTGATTCCAAGGGTTGAGAAAACGCGTTTATTTCGGGCTGAAAAACACGTTTTGAAAAGTGTTCTGTTCCTGCCCTATAACTTACATGTTGTTGACCAAAGTTGCCAAACGTGTTTATTTGTGCTGAAAAACACGTTTTGACAACTTCTGCACACTGGGGTTAAGGGCTGACTCAGTGGGCTCTTCTGAGCCAGTCAGTTACACTGTGATTCCAAGGGTTGAGAAAACGCGTTTATTTCGGGCTGAAAAACACGTTTTGAAAAGTGTTCTGTTCCTGCCCTATAACTTACATGTTGTTGACCAAAGTTGCCAAAACGTGTTTATTTGTGCTGAAAAACACGTTTTGACAACTTCTGCACACTGGGGTTAAGGGCTGACTCAGTGGGCTCTTCTGAGCCAGTCAGTTACACTGTGATTCCAGGAGTTGAGAAAACGCGTTTATTTCGGGCTGAAAAACACGTTTTGAAAAGTGTTCTGTTCCTGCCCTATAACTTACATGTTGGTGACCAAAGTTGCCAAAACGTGTTTATTTGTGCTTAAAAACACGTTTTGACAACTTCTGCACACTGGGGTTAAGGGCTGACTCAGTGGGCTCTTCTGAGCCAGTCAGTTACACTGTGATTCAAAGGGTTGAGAAAACGCGTTTATTTCGGGCTGAAAAACACGTTTTGAAAAGTTTTCTGTTCCTGCCCTATAACTTACATGTTGGTGACCAAAGTTGCCAAAACGTGTTTCTTTGTGCTGAAAAACACGTTTTGACAACTTCTGCACACTGGGGTTAAGGGATGACTCAGTGGGCTCTTCTGAGCCAGTCAGTTACACTGTGATTCCAGGAGTTGAGAAAACGCGTTTATTTCGGGCTGAAAAACACGTTTTGAAAAGTGTTCTGTTCCTGCCCTATAACTTACATGTTGGTGACCAAAGTTGCCAAGACGTGTTTATTTGTGCTTAAAAACACGTTTTGACAACTTTTGCACACTGGGGTTAAGGGCTGACTCAGTGGGCTCTTCTGAGCCAGTCAGTTACACTGTGATTCCAAGGGTTGAGAAAACGCGTTTATTTCGGGCTGAAAAACACGTTTTGAAAAGTGTTCTGTTCCTGCCCTATAACTTACATGTTGGTGACCAAAGTTGCCAAAACGTGTTTCTTTGTGCTGAAAAACACGTTTTGACAACTTCTGCACACTGGGGTTAAGGGATGACTCAGTGGGCTCTTCTGAGCCAGTCAGTTACACTGTGATTCCAGGAGTTGAGAAAACGCGTTTATTTCGGGCTGAAAAACACGTTTTGAAAAGTGTTCTGTTCCTGCCCTATAACTTACATGTTGGTGACCAAAGTTGCCAAGACGTGTTTATTTGTGCTTAAAAACACGTTTTGACAACTTTTGCACACTGGGGTTAAGGGCTGACTCAGTGGGCTCTTCTGAGCCAGTCAGTTACACTGTGATTCCAAGGGTTGAGAAAACGCGTTTATTTCGGGCTGAAAAACACGTTTTGAAAAGTGTTCTGTTCCTGCCCTATAACTTACATGTTGGTGACCAAAGTTGCCAAAACGTGTTTATTTGTGCTGAAAAACACGTTTTGACAACTTCTGCACACTGGGGTTAAGGGCTGACTCAGTGGGCTCTTCTGAGCCAGTCAGTTACACTGTGATTCCAGGAGTTGAGAAAACGCGTTTATTTCGGGCTGAAAAACACGTTTTGAAAAGTGTTCTGTTCCTGCCCTATAACTTACATGTTGGTGACCAAAGTTGCCAAAACGTGTTTATTTGTGCTGAAAAACACGTTTTGACAACTTCTGCACACTGGGGTTAAGGGCTGAATCAGTGGGCTCTTCTGAGCCAGTCAGTTACACTGTGATTCCAAGAGTTGAGAAAACGCGTTTATTTCGGGCTGAAAAACACGTTTTGAAAAGTGTTCTGTTCCTGCCCTATAACTTACATGTTGTTGACCAAAGTTGCCAAAACGTGTTTATTTGTGCTGAAAAACACGTTTTGACAACTTCTGCACACTGGGGTTAAGGGCTGACTCATTGGGCTCTTCTGAGCCAGTCAGTTACACTGTGATTCCAAGGGTTGAGAAAACGCGTTTATTTCGGGCTGAAAAACACGTTTTGAAAAGTGTTCTGTTCCTGCCCTATAACTTACATGTTGTTGACCAAAGTTGCCAAAACGTGTTTATTTGTGCTGAAAAACACGTTTTGACAACTTCTGCACACTGGGGTTAAGGGCTGACTCAGTGGGCTCTTCTGAGCCAGTCAGTTACACTGTGATTCCAAGGGTTGAGAAAACGCGTTTATTTCGGGCTGAAAAACACGTTTTGAAAAGTGTTCTGTTCCTGCCCTATAACTTACATGTTGTTGACCAAAGTTGCCAAAACGTGTTTATTTGTGCTGAAAAACACGTTTTGACAACTTCTGCACACTGGGGTTAAGGGCTGACTCAGTGGGCTCTTCTGAGCCAGTCAGTTACACTGTGATTCCAAGAGTTGAGAAAACGCGTTTATTTCGGGCTGAAAAACACGTTTTGAAAAGTGTTCTGTTCCTGCCCTATAACTTACATGTTGTTGACCAAAGTTGCCAAAACGTGTTTATTTGTGCTGAAAAACACGTTTTGACAACTTCTGCACACTGGGGTTAAGGGCTGACTCAGTGGGCTCTTCTGAGCCAGTCAGTTACACTGTGATTCCAGGAGTTGAGAAAACGCGTTTATTTCGGGCTGAAAAACACGTTTTGAAAAGTGTTCTGTTCCTGCCCTATAACTTACATGTTGGTGACCAAAGTTGCCAAAACGTGTTTATTTGTGCTGAAAAACACGTTTTGACAACTTCTGCACACTGGGGTTAAGGGCTGACTCAGTGGGCTCTTCTGAGCCAGTCAGTTACACTGTGATTCCAAGGGTTGAGAAAACGCGTTTATTTCGGGCTGAAAAACACGTTTTGAAAAGTGTTCTGTTCCTGCCCTATAACTTACATGTTGTTGACCAAAGTTGCCAAAACGTGTTTATTTGTGCTGAAAAACACGTTTTGACAACTTCTGCACACTGGGGTTAAGGGCTGACTCAGTGGGCTCTTCTGAGCCAGTCAGTTACACTGTGATTCCAAGGGTTGAGAAAACGCGTTTATTTCGGGCTGAAAAACACGTTTTGAAAAGTTTTCTGTTCCTGCCCTATAACTTACATGTTGTTGACCAAAGTTGCCAAAACGTGTTTATTTGTGCTGAAAAACACGTTTTGACAACTTCTGCACACTGGGGTTAAGGGCTGACTCAGTGGGCTCTTCTGAGCCTGTCAGTTACACTGTGATTCCAAGAGTTGAGAAAACGCGTTTATTTCGGGCTGAAAAACACGTTTTGAAAAGTGTTCTGTTCCTGCCCTATAACTTACATGTTGTTGACCAAAGTTGCCAAAACGTGTTTATTTGTGCTGAAAAACACGTTTTGACAACTTCTGCACACTGGGGTTAAGGGCTGACTCAGTGGGCTCTTCTGAGCCAGTCAGTTACACTGTGATTCCAGGAGTTGAGAAAACGCGTTTATTTCGGGCTGAAAAACACGTTTTGAAAAGTGTTCTGTTCCTGCCCTATAACTTACATGTTGGTGACCAAAGTTGCCAAAACGTGTTTCTTTGTGCTGAAAAACACGTTTTGACAACTTCTGCACACTGGGGTTAAGGGATGACTCAGTGGGCTCTTCTGAGCCAGTCAGTTACACTGTGATTCCAAGGGTTGAGAAAACGCGTTTATTTCGGGCTGAAAAACACGTTTTGAAAAGTGTTCTGTTCCTGCCCTATAACTTACATGTTGTTGACCAAAGTTGCCAAAACGTGTTTATTTGGGCTGAAAAACACGTTTTGACAACTCCTGCACACTGGGGTTAAGGGCTGACTCAGTGGGCTCTTCTGAGCCAGTCAGTTACACTGTGATTCCAGGAGTTGAGAAAACGCGTTTATTTCGGGCTGAAAAACACGTTTTGAAAAGTGTTCTGTTCCTGCCCTATAACTTACATGTTGGTGACCAAAGTTGCCAAAACGTGTTTATTTGTGCTGAAAAACACGTTTTGACAACTTCTGCACACTGGGGTTAAGGGCTGACTCAGTGGGCTCTTCTGAGCCAGTCAGTTACACTGTGATTCCAGGAGTTGAGAAAACGCGTTTATTTCGGGCTGAAAAACACGTTTTGAAAAGTGTTCTGTTCCTGCCCTATAACTTACATGTTGTTGACCAAAGTTGCCAAAACGTGTTTATTTGTGCTGAAAAACACGTTTTGACAACTTCTGCACACTGGGGTTAAGGGCTGACTCAGTGGGCTCTTCTGAGCCAGTCAGTTACACTGTGATTCCAGGAGTTGAGAAAACGCGTTTATTTCGGGCTGAAAAACACGTTTTGAAAAGTGTTCTGTTCCTGCCCTATAACTTACATGTTGGTGACCAAAGTTGCCAAGACGTGTTTATTTGTGCTTAAAAACACGTTTTGACAACTTTTGCACACTGGGGTTAAGGGCTGACTCAGTGGGCTCTTCTGAGCCAGTCAGTTACACTGTGATTCCAAGGGTTGAGAAAACGCGTTTATTTCGGGCTGAAAAACACGTTTTGAAAAGTGTTCTGTTCCTGCCCTATAACTTACATGTTGGTGACCAAAGTTGCCAAAACGTGTTTATTTGTGCTGAAAAACACGTTTTGACAACTTCTGCACACTGGGGTTAAGGGCTGACTCAGTGGGCTCTTCTGAGCCAGTCAGTTACACTGTGATTCCAAGGGTTGAGAAAACGCGTTTATTTCGGGCTGAAAAACACGTTTTGAAAAGTGTTCTGTTCCTGCCCTATAACTTACATGTTGTTGACCAAAGTTGCCAAAACGTGTTTATTTGTGCTGAAAAACACGTTTTGACAACTCCTGCACACTGGGGTTAAGGGCTGACTCAGTGGGCTCTTCTGAGCCAGTCAGTTACACTGTGATTCCAAGAGTTGAGAAAACGCGTTTATTTCGGGCTGAAAAACACGTTTTGAAAAGTGTTCTGTTCCTGCCCTATAACTTACATGTTGTTGACCAAAGTTGCCAAAACGTGTTTATTTGTGCTGAAAAACACGTTTTGACAGCTTCTGCACACTGGGGTTAAGGGCTGACTCAGTGGGCTCTTCTGAGCCAGTCAGTTACACTGTGATTCCAGGAGTTGAGAAAACGCGTTTATTTTGGGCTGAAAAACACGTTTTGAAAAGTGTTCTGTTCCTGCCCTATAACTTACATGTTGGTGACCAAAGTTGCCAAAACGTGTTTATTTGTGCTGAAAAACACGTTTTGACAACTTCTGCACACTGGGGTTAAGGGCTGAATCAGTGGGCTCTTCTGAGCCAGTCAGTTACACTGTGATTCCAAGAGTTGAGAAAACGCGTTTATTTCGGGCTGAAAAACACGTTTTGAAAAGTGTTCTGTTCCTGCCCTATAACTTACATGTTGGTGACCAAAGTTGCCAAAACGTGTTTATTTGTGCTTAAAAACACGTTTTGACAACTTCTGCACACTGGGGTTAAGGGCTGACTCAGTGGGCTCTTCTGAGCCAGTCAGTTACACTGTGATTCCAAGGGTTGAGAAAACGCGTTTATTTCGGGCTGAAAAACACGTTTTGAAAAGTGTTCTGTTCCTGCCCTATAACTTACATGTTGGTGACCAAAGTTGCCAAAACGTGTTTATTTGTGCTGAAAAACACGTTTTGACAACTTCTGCACACTGGGGTTAAGGGCTGACTCAGTGGGCTCTTCTGAGCCAGTCAGTTACACTGTGATTCCAAGGGTTGAGAAAACGCGTTTATTTCGGGCTGAAAAACACGTTTTGAAAAGTGTTCTGTTCCTGCCCTATAACTTACATGTTGTTGACCAAAGTTGCCAAACGTGTTTATTTGTGCTGAAAAACACGTTTTGACAACTTCTGCACACTGGGGTTAAGGGCTGACTCAGTGGGCTCTTCTGAGCCAGTCAGTTACACTGTGATTCCAAGGGTTGAGAAAACGCGTTTATTTCGGGCTGAAAAACACGTTTTGAAAAGTGTTCTGTTCCTGCCCTATAACTTACATGTTGTTGACCAAAGTTGCCAAAACGTGTTTATTTGTGCTGAAAAACACGTTTTGACAACTTCTGCACACTGGGGTTAAGGGCTGACTCAGTGGGCTCTTCTGAGCCAGTCAGTTACACTGTGATTCCAGGAGTTGAGAAAACGCGTTTATTTCGGGCTGAAAAACACGTTTTGAAAAGTGTTCTGTTCCTGCCCTATAACTTACATGTTGGTGACCAAAGTTGCCAAAACGTGTTTATTTGTGCTTAAAAACACGTTTTGACAACTTCTGCACACTGGGGTTAAGGGCTGACTCAGTGGGCTCTTCTGAGCCAGTCAGTTACACTGTGATTCAAAGGGTTGAGAAAACGCGTTTATTTCGGGCTGAAAAACACGTTTTGAAAAGTTTTCTGTTCCTGCCCTATAACTTACATGTTGGTGACCAAAGTTGCCAAAACGTGTTTCTTTGTGCTGAAAAACACGTTTTGACAACTTCTGCACACTGGGGTTAAGGGATGACTCAGTGGGCTCTTCTGAGCCAGTCAGTTACACTGTGATTCCAGGAGTTGAGAAAACGCGTTTATTTCGGGCTGAAAAACACGTTTTGAAAAGTGTTCTGTTCCTGCCCTATAACTTACATGTTGGTGACCAAAGTTGCCAAGACGTGTTTATTTGTGCTTAAAAACACGTTTTGACAACTTTTGCACACTGGGGTTAAGGGCTGACTCAGTGGGCTCTTCTGAGCCAGTCAGTTACACTGTGATTCCAAGGGTTGAGAAAACGCGTTTATTTCGGGCTGAAAAACACGTTTTGAAAAGTGTTCTGTTCCTGCCCTATAACTTACATGTTGGTGACCAAAGTTGCCAAAACGTGTTTATTTGTGCTGAAAAACACGTTTTGACAACTTCTGCACACTGGGGTTAAGGGCTGACTCAGTGGGCTCTTCTGAGCCAGTCAGTTACACTGTGATTCCAGGAGTTGAGAAAACGCGTTTATTTCGGGCTGAAAAACACGTTTTGAAAAGTGTTCTGTTCCTGCCCTATAACTTACATGTTGGTGACCAAAGTTGCCAAAACGTGTTTATTTGTGCTGAAAAACACGTTTTGACAACTTCTGCACACTGGGGTTAAGGGCTGAATCAGTGGGCTCTTCTGAGCCAGTCAGTTACACTGTGATTCCAAGAGTTGAGAAAACGCGTTTATTTCGGGCTGAAAAACACGTTTTGAAAAGTGTTCTGTTCCTGCCCTATAACTTACATGTTGTTGACCAAAGTTGCCAAAACGTGTTTATTTGTGCTGAAAAACACGTTTTGACAACTTCTGCACACTGGGGTTAAGGGCTGACTCATTGGGCTCTTCTGAGCCAGTCAGTTACACTGTGATTCCAAGGGTTGAGAAAACGCGTTTATTTCGGGCTGAAAAACACGTTTTGAAAAGTGTTCTGTTCCTGCCCTATAACTTACATGTTGTTGACCAAAGTTGCCAAAACGTGTTTATTTGTGCTGAAAAACACGTTTTGACAACTTCTGCACACTGGGGTTAAGGGCTGACTCAGTGGGCTCTTCTGAGCCAGTCAGTTACACTGTGATTCCAAGGGTTGAGAAAACGCGTTTATTTCGGGCTGAAAAACACGTTTTGAAAAGTGTTCTGTTCCTGCCCTATAACTTACATGTTGTTGACCAAAGTTGCCAAAACGTGTTTATTTGTGCTGAAAAACACGTTTTGACAACTTCTGCACACTGGGGTTAAGGGCTGACTCAGTGGGCTCTTCTGAGCCAGTCAGTTACACTGTGATTCCAAGAGTTGAGAAAACGCGTTTATTTCGGGCTGAAAAACACGTTTTGAAAAGTGTTCTGTTCCTGCCCTATAACTTACATGTTGTTGACCAAAGTTGCCAAAACGTGTTTATTTGTGCTGAAAAACACGTTTTGACAACTTCTGCACACTGGGGTTAAGGGCTGACTCAGTGGGCTCTTCTGAGCCAGTCAGTTACACTGTGATTCCAGGAGTTGAGAAAACGCGTTTATTTCGGGCTGAAAAACACGTTTTGAAAAGTGTTCTGTTCCTGCCCTATAACTTACATGTTGGTGACCAAAGTTGCCAAAACGTGTTTATTTGTGCTGAAAAACACGTTTTGACAACTTCTGCACACTGGGGTTAAGGGCTGACTCAGTGGGCTCTTCTGAGCCAGTCAGTTACACTGTGATTCCAAGGGTTGAGAAAACGCGTTTATTTCGGGCTGAAAAACACGTTTTGAAAAGTGTTCTGTTCCTGCCCTATAACTTACATGTTGTTGACCAAAGTTGCCAAAACGTGTTTATTTGTGCTGAAAAACACGTTTTGACAACTTCTGCACACTGGGGTTAAGGGCTGACTCAGTGGGCTCTTCTGAGCCAGTCAGTTACACTGTGATTCCAAGGGTTGAGAAAACGCGTTTATTTCGGGCTGAAAAACACGTTTTGAAAAGTTTTCTGTTCCTGCCCTATAACTTACATGTTGTTGACCAAAGTTGCCAAAACGTGTTTATTTGTGCTGAAAAACACGTTTTGACAACTTCTGCACACTGGGGTTAAGGGCTGACTCAGTGGGCTCTTCTGAGCCTGTCAGTTACACTGTGATTCCAAGAGTTGAGAAAACGCGTTTATTTCGGGCTGAAAAACACGTTTTGAAAAGTGTTCTGTTCCTGCCCTATAACTTACATGTTGTTGACCAAAGTTGCCAAAACGTGTTTATTTGTGCTGAAAAACACGTTTTGACAACTTCTGCACACTGGGGTTAAGGGCTGACTCAGTGGGCTCTTCTGAGCCAGTCAGTTACACTGTGATTCCAGGAGTTGAGAAAACGCGTTTATTTCGGGCTGAAAAACACGTTTTGAAAAGTGTTCTGTTCCTGCCCTATAACTTACATGTTGGTGACCAAAGTTGCCAAAACGTGTTTCTTTGTGCTGAAAAACACGTTTTGACAACTTCTGCACACTGGGGTTAAGGGATGACTCAGTGGGCTCTTCTGAGCCAGTCAGTTACACTGTGATTCCAAGGGTTGAGAAAACGCGTTTATTTCGGGCTGAAAAACACGTTTTGAAAAGTGTTCTGTTCCTGCCCTATAACTTACATGTTGTTGACCAAAGTTGCCAAAACGTGTTTATTTGGGCTGAAAAACACGTTTTGACAACTCCTGCACACTGGGGTTAAGGGCTGACTCAGTGGGCTCTTCTGAGCCAGTCAGTTACACTGTGATTCCAGGAGTTGAGAAAACGCGTTTATTTCGGGCTGAAAAACACGTTTTGAAAAGTGTTCTGTTCCTGCCCTATAACTTACATGTTGGTGACCAAAGTTGCCAAAACGTGTTTATTTGTGCTGAAAAACACGTTTTGACAACTTCTGCACACTGGGGTTAAGGGCTGACTCAGTGGGCTCTTCTGAGCCAGTCAGTTACACTGTGATTCCAGGAGTTGAGAAAACGCGTTTATTTCGGGCTGAAAAACACGTTTTGAAAAGTGTTCTGTTCCTGCCCTATAACTTACATGTTGTTGACCAAAGTTGCCAAAACGTGTTTATTTGTGCTGAAAAACACGTTTTGACAACTTCTGCACACTGGGGTTAAGGGCTGACTCAGTGGGCTCTTCTGAGCCAGTCAGTTACACTGTGATTCCAGGAGTTGAGAAAACGCGTTTATTTCGGGCTGAAAAACACGTTTTGAAAAGTGTTCTGTTCCTGCCCTATAACTTACATGTTGGTGACCAAAGTTGCCAAGACGTGTTTATTTGTGCTTAAAAACACGTTTTGACAACTTTTGCACACTGGGGTTAAGGGCTGACTCAGTGGGCTCTTCTGAGCCAGTCAGTTACACTGTGATTCCAAGGGTTGAGAAAACGCGTTTATTTCGGGCTGAAAAACACGTTTTGAAAAGTGTTCTGTTCCTGCCCTATAACTTACATGTTGGTGACCAAAGTTGCCAAAACGTGTTTATTTGTGCTGAAAAACACGTTTTGACAACTTCTGCACACTGGGGTTAAGGGCTGACTCAGTGGGCTCTTCTGAGCCAGTCAGTTACACTGTGATTCCAAGGGTTGAGAAAACGCGTTTATTTCGGGCTGAAAAACACGTTTTGAAAAGTGTTCTGTTCCTGCCCTATAACTTACATGTTGTTGACCAAAGTTGCCAAAACGTGTTTATTTGTGCTGAAAAACACGTTTTGACAACTCCTGCACACTGGGGTTAAGGGCTGACTCAGTGGGCTCTTCTGAGCCAGTCAGTTACACTGTGATTCCAAGAGTTGAGAAAACGCGTTTATTTCGGGCTGAAAAACACGTTTTGAAAAGTGTTCTGTTCCTGCCCTATAACTTACATGTTGTTGACCAAAGTTGCCAAAACGTGTTTATTTGTGCTGAAAAACACGTTTTGACAGCTTCTGCACACTGGGGTTAAGGGCTGACTCAGTGGGCTCTTCTGAGCCAGTCAGTTACACTGTGATTCCAGGAGTTGAGAAAACGCGTTTATTTTGGGCTGAAAAACACGTTTTGAAAAGTGTTCTGTTCCTGCCCTATAACTTACATGTTGGTGACCAAAGTTGCCAAAACGTGTTTATTTGTGCTGAAAAACACGTTTTGACAACTTCTGCACACTGGGGTTAAGGGCTGAATCAGTGGGCTCTTCTGAGCCAGTCAGTTACACTGTGATTCCAAGAGTTGAGAAAACGCGTTTATTTCGGGCTGAAAAACACGTTTTGAAAAGTGTTCTGTTCCTGCCCTATAACTTACATGTTGTTGACCAAAGTTGCCAAAACGTGTTTATTTGTGCTGAAAAACACGTTTTGACAACTTCTGCACACTGGGGTTAAGGGCTGACTCAGTGGGCTCTTCTGAGCCAGTCAGTTACACTGTGATTCCAAGAGTTGAGAAAACGCGTTTATTTCGGGCTGAAAAACACGTTTTGAAAAGTGTTCTGTTCCTGCCCTATAACTTACATGTTGTTGACCAAAGTTGCCAAAACGTGTTTATTTGTGCTGAAAAACACGTTTTGACAACTTCTGCACACTGGGGTTAAGGGCTGACTCAGTGGGCTCTTCTGAGCCAGTCAGTTACACTGTGATTCCAGGAGTTGAGAAAACGCGTTTATTTCGGGCTGAAAAACACGTTTTGAAAAGTGTTCTGTTCCTGCCCTATAACTTACATGTTGGTGACCAAAGTTGCCAAAACGTGTTTATTTGTGCTGAAAAACACGTTTTGACAACTTCTGCACACTGGGGTTAAGGGCTGAATCAGTGGGCTCTTCTGAGCCAGTCAGTTACACTGTGATTCCAAGAGTTGAGAAAACGCGTTTATTTCGGGCTGAAAAACACGTTTTGAAAAGTGTTCTGTTCCTGCCCTATAACTTACATGTTGTTGACCAAAGTTGCCAAAACGTGTTTATTTGTGCTGAAAAACACGTTTTGACAACTTCTGCACACTGGGGTTAAGGGCTGACTCATTGGGCTCTTCTGAGCCAGTCAGTTACACTGTGATTCCAAGGGTTGAGAAAACGCGTTTATTTCGGGCTGAAAAACACGTTTTGAAAAGTGTTCTGTTCCTGCCCTATAACTTACATGTTGTTGACCAAAGTTGCCAAAACGTGTTTATTTGTGCTGAAAAACACGTTTTGACAACTCCTGCACACTGGGGTTAAGGGCTGACTCAGTGGGCTCTTCTGAGCCAGTCAGTTACACTGTGATTCCAAGAGTTGAGAAAACGCGTTTATTTCGGGCTGAAAAACACGTTTTGAAAAGTGTTCTGTTCCTGCCCTATAACTTACATGTTGTTGACCAAAGTTGCCAAAACGTGTTTATTTGTGCTGAAAAACACGTTTTGACAACTTCTGCACACTGGGGTTAAGGGCTGACTCAGTGGGCTCTTCTGAGCCAGTCAGTTACACTGTGATTCCAGGAGTTGAGAAAACGCGTTTATTTCGGGCTGAAAAACACGTTTTGAAAAGTGTTCTGTTCCTGCCCTATAACTTACATGTTGGTGACCAAAGTTGCCAAAACGTGTTTATTTGTGCTGAAAAACACGTTTTGACAACTTCTGCACACTGGGGTTAAGGGCTGAATCAGTGGGCTCTTCTGAGCCAGTCAGTTACACTGTGATTCCAAGAGTTGAGAAAACGCGTTTATTTCGGGCTGAAAAACACGTTTTGAAAAGTGTTCTGTTCCTGCCCTATAACTTACATGTTGTTGACCAAAGTTGCCAAAACGTGTTTATTTGTGCTGAAAAACACGTTTTGACAACTTCTGCACACTGGGGTTAAGGGCTGACTCAGTGGGCTCTTCTGAGCCAGTCAGTTACACTGTGATTCCAAGAGTTGAGAAAACGCGTTTATTTCGGGCTGAAAAACACGTTTTGAAAAGTGTTCTGTTCCTGCCCTATAACTTACATGTTGTTGACCAAAGTTGCCAAAACGTGTTTATTTGTGCTGAAAAACACGTTTTGACAACTTCTGCACACTGGGGTTAAGGGCTGACTCAGTGGGCTCTTCTGAGCCAGTCAGTTACACTGTGATTCCAGGAGTTGAGAAAACGCGTTTATTTCGGGCTGAAAAACACGTTTTGAAAAGTGTTCTGTTCCTGCCCTATAACTTACATGTTGGTGACCAAAGTTGCCAAAACGTGTTTATTTGTGCTGAAAAACACGTTTTGACAACTTCTGCACACTGGGGTTAAGGGCTGAATCAGTGGGCTCTTCTGAGCCAGTCAGTTACACTGTGATTCCAAGAGTTGAGAAAACGCGTTTATTTCGGGCTGAAAAACACGTTTTGAAAAGTGTTCTGTTCCTGCCCTATAACTTACATGTTGTTGACCAAAGTTGCCAAAACGTGTTTATTTGTGCTGAAAAACACGTTTTGACAACTTCTGCACACTGGGGTTAAGGGCTGACTCATTGGGCTCTTCTGAGCCAGTCAGTTACACTGTGATTCCAAGGGTTGAGAAAACGCGTTTATTTCGGGCTGAAAAACACGTTTTGAAAAGTGTTCTGTTCCTGCCCTATAACTTACATGTTGTTGACCAAAGTTGCCAAAACGTGTTTATTTGTGCTGAAAAACACGTTTTGACAACTTCTGCACACTGGGGTTAAGGGCTGACTCAGTGGGCTCTTCTGAGCCAGTCAGTTACACTGTGATTCCAAGGGTTGAGAAAACGCTTTTATTTCGGGCTGAAAAACACGTTTTGAAAAGTGTTCTGTTCCTGCCCTATAACTTACATGTTGTTGACCAAAGTTGCCAAAACGTGTTTATTTGTGCTGAAAAACACGTTTTGACAACTTCTGCACACTGGGGTTAAGGGCTGACTCAGTGGGCTCTTCTGAGCCAGTCAGTTACACTGTGATTCCAAGAGTTGAGAAAACGCGTTTATTTCGGGCTGAAAAACACGTTTTGAAAAGTGTTCTGTTCCTGCCCTATAACTTACATGTTGTTGACCAAAGTTGCCAAAACGTGTTTATTTGTGCTGAAAAACACGTTTTGACAACTTCTGCACACTGGGGTTAAGGGCTGACTCAGTGGGCTCTTCTGAGCCAGTCAGTTACACTGTGATTCCAGGAGTTGAGAAAACGCGTTTATTTCGGGCTGAAAAACACGTTTTGAAAAGTGTTCTGTTCCTGCCCTATAACTTACATGTTGGTGACCAAAGTTGCCAAAACGTGTTTATTTGTGCTGAAAAACACGTTTTGACAACTTCTGCACACTGGGGTTAAGGGCTGACTCAGTGGGCTCTTCTGAGCCAGTCAGTTACACTGTGATTCCAAGGGTTGAGAAAACGCGTTTATTTCGGGCTGAAAAACACGTTTTGAAAAGTGTTCTGTTCCTGCCCTATAACTTACATGTTGTTGACCAAAGTTGCCAAAACGTGTTTATTTGTGCTGAAAAACACGTTTTGACAACTTCTGCACACTGGGGTTAAGGGCTGACTCAGTGGGCTCTTCTGAGCCAGTCAGTTACACTGTGATTCCAAGGGTTGAGAAAACGCGTTTATTTCGGGCTGAAAAACACGTTTTGAAAAGTGTTCTGTTCCTGCCCTATAACTTACATGTTGTTGACCAAAGTTGCCAAAACGTGTTTATTTGTGCTGAAAAACACGTTTTGACAACTTCTGCACACTGGGGTTAAGGGCTGACTCAGTGGGCTCTTCTGAGCCAGTCAGTTACACTGTGATTCCAAGGGTTGAGAAAACGCGTTTATTTCGGGCTGAAAAACACGTTTTGAAAAGTGTTCTGTTCCTGCCCTATAACTTACATGTTGTTGACCAAAGTTGCCAAAACGTGTTTATTTGTGCTGAAAAACACGTTTTGACAACTTCTGCACACTGGGGTTAAGGGCTGACTCAGTGGGCTCTTCTGAGCCAGTCAGTTACACTGTGATTCCAAGAGTTGAGAAAACGCGTTTATTTCGGGCTGAAAAACACGTTTTGAAAAGTGTTCTGTTCCTGCCCTATAACTTACATGTTGTTGACCAAAGTTGCCAAAACGTGTTTATTTGTGCTGAAAAACACGTTTTGACAACTTCTGCACACTGGGGTTAAGGGCTGACTCAGTGGGCTCTTCTGAGCCAGTCAGTTACACTGTGATTCCAGGAGTTGAGAAAACGCGTTTATTTCGGGCTGAAAAACACGTTTTGAAAAGTGTTCTGTTCCTGCCCTATAACTTACATGTTGGTGACCAAAGTTGCCAAAACGTGTTTATTTGTGCTGAAAAACACGTTTTGACAACTTCTGCACACTGGGGTTAAGGGCTGACTCAGTGGGCTCTTCTGAGCCAGTCAGTTACACTGTGATTCCAAGGGTTGAGAAAACGCGTTTATTTCGGGCTGAAAAACACGTTTTGAAAAGTGTTCTGTTCCTGCCCTATAACTTACATGTTGTTGACCAAAGTTGCCAAAACGTGTTTATTTGTGCTGAAAAACACGTTTTGACAACTTCTGCACACTGGGGTTAAGGGCTGACTCAGTGGGCTCTTCTGAGCCAGTCAGTTACACTGTGATTCCAGGAGTTGAGAAAACGCGTTTATTTCGGGCTGAAAAACACGTTTTGAAAAGTGTTCTGTTCCTGCCCTATAACTTACATGTTGTTGACCAAAGTTGCCAAAACGTGTTTATTTGTGCTGAAAAACACGTTTTGACAACTTCTGCACACTGGGGTTAAGGGCTGACTCAGTGGGCTCTTCTGAGCCAGTCAGTTACACTGTGATTCCAGGAGTTGAGAAAACGCGTTTATTTCGGGCTGAAAAACACGTTTTGAAAAGTGTTCTGTTCCTGCCCTATAACTTACATGTTGGTGACCAAAGTTGCCAAAACGTGTTTATTTGTGCTTAAAAACACGTTTTGACAACTTCTGCACACTGGGGTTAAGGGCTGACTCAGTGGGCTCTTCTGAGCCAGTCAGTTACACTGTGATTCAAAGGGTTGAGAAAACGCGTTTATTTCGGGCTGAAAAACACGTTTTGAAAAGTTTTCTGTTCCTGCCCTATAACTTACATGTTGGTGACCAAAGTTGCCAAAACGTGTTTCTTTGTGCTGAAAAACACGTTTTGACAACTTCTGCACACTGGGGTTAAGGGATGACTCAGTGGGCTCTTCTGAGCCAGTCAGTTACACTGTGATTCCAGGAGTTGAGAAAACGCGTTTATTTCGGGCTGAAAAACACGTTTTGAAAAGTGTTCTGTTCCTGCCCTATAACTTACATGTTGGTGACCAAAGTTGCCAAGACGTGTTTATTTGTGCTTAAAAACACGTTTTGACAACTTTTGCACACTGGGGTTAAGGGCTGACTCAGTGGGCTCTTCTGAGCCAGTCAGTTACACTGTGATTCCAAGGGTTGAGAAAACGCGTTTATTTCGGGCTGAAAAACACGTTTTGAAAAGTGTTCTGTTCCTGCCCTATAACTTACATGTTGGTGACCAAAGTTGCCAAAACGTGTTTATTTGTGCTGAAAAACACGTTTTGACAACTTCTGCACACTGGGGTTAAGGGCTGACTCAGTGGGCTCTTCTGAGCCAGTCAGTTACACTGTGATTCCAGGAGTTGAGAAAACGCGTTTATTTCGGGCTGAAAAACACGTTTTGAAAAGTGTTCTGTTCCTGCCCTATAACTTACATGTTGGTGACCAAAGTTGCCAAAACGTGTTTATTTGTGCTGAAAAACACGTTTTGACAACTTCTGCACACTGGGGTTAAGGGCTGAATCAGTGGGCTCTTCTGAGCCAGTCAGTTACACTGTGATTCCAAGAGTTGAGAAAACGCGTTTATTTCGGGCTGAAAAACACGTTTTGAAAAGTGTTCTGTTCCTGCCCTATAACTTACATGTTGTTGACCAAAGTTGCCAAAACGTGTTTATTTGTGCTGAAAAACACGTTTTGACAACTTCTGCACACTGGGGTTAAGGGCTGACTCATTGGGCTCTTCTGAGCCAGTCAGTTACACTGTGATTCCAAGGGTTGAGAAAACGCGTTTATTTCGGGCTGAAAAACACGTTTTGAAAAGTGTTCTGTTCCTGCCCTATAACTTACATGTTGTTGACCAAAGTTGCCAAAACGTGTTTATTTGTGCTGAAAAACACGTTTTGACAACTTCTGCACACTGGGGTTAAGGGCTGACTCAGTGGGCTCTTCTGAGCCAGTCAGTTACACTGTGATTCCAAGGGTTGAGAAAACGCGTTTATTTCGGGCTGAAAAACACGTTTTGAAAAGTGTTCTGTTCCTGCCCTATAACTTACATGTTGTTGACCAAAGTTGCCAAAACGTGTTTATTTGTGCTGAAAAACACGTTTTGACAACTTCTGCACACTGGGGTTAAGGGCTGACTCAGTGGGCTCTTCTGAGCCAGTCAGTTACACTGTGATTCCAAGAGTTGAGAAAACGCGTTTATTTCGGGCTGAAAAACACGTTTTGAAAAGTGTTCTGTTCCTGCCCTATAACTTACATGTTGTTGACCAAAGTTGCCAAAACGTGTTTATTTGTGCTGAAAAACACGTTTTGACAACTTCTGCACACTGGGGTTAAGGGCTGACTCAGTGGGCTCTTCTGAGCCAGTCAGTTACACTGTGATTCCAGGAGTTGAGAAAACGCGTTTATTTCGGGCTGAAAAACACGTTTTGAAAAGTGTTCTGTTCCTGCCCTATAACTTACATGTTGGTGACCAAAGTTGCCAAAACGTGTTTATTTGTGCTGAAAAACACGTTTTGACAACTTCTGCACACTGGGGTTAAGGGCTGACTCAGTGGGCTCTTCTGAGCCAGTCAGTTACACTGTGATTCCAAGGGTTGAGAAAACGCGTTTATTTCGGGCTGAAAAACACGTTTTGAAAAGTGTTCTGTTCCTGCCCTATAACTTACATGTTGTTGACCAAAGTTGCCAAAACGTGTTTATTTGTGCTGAAAAACACGTTTTGACAACTTCTGCACACTGGGGTTAAGGGCTGACTCAGTGGGCTCTTCTGAGCCAGTCAGTTACACTGTGATTCCAAGGGTTGAGAAAACGCGTTTATTTCGGGCTGAAAAACACGTTTTGAAAAGTTTTCTGTTCCTGCCCTATAACTTACATGTTGTTGACCAAAGTTGCCAAAACGTGTTTATTTGTGCTGAAAAACACGTTTTGACAACTTCTGCACACTGGGGTTAAGGGCTGACTCAGTGGGCTCTTCTGAGCCTGTCAGTTACACTGTGATTCCAAGAGTTGAGAAAACGCGTTTATTTCGGGCTGAAAAACACGTTTTGAAAAGTGTTCTGTTCCTGCCCTATAACTTACATGTTGTTGACCAAAGTTGCCAAAACGTGTTTATTTGTGCTGAAAAACACGTTTTGACAACTTCTGCACACTGGGGTTAAGGGCTGACTCAGTGGGCTCTTCTGAGCCAGTCAGTTACACTGTGATTCCAGGAGTTGAGAAAACGCGTTTATTTCGGGCTGAAAAACACGTTTTGAAAAGTGTTCTGTTCCTGCCCTATAACTTACATGTTGGTGACCAAAGTTGCCAAAACGTGTTTCTTTGTGCTGAAAAACACGTTTTGACAACTTCTGCACACTGGGGTTAAGGGATGACTCAGTGGGCTCTTCTGAGCCAGTCAGTTACACTGTGATTCCAAGGGTTGAGAAAACGCGTTTATTTCGGGCTGAAAAACACGTTTTGAAAAGTGTTCTGTTCCTGCCCTATAACTTACACGTTGTTGACCAAAGTTGCCAAAACGTGTTTATTTGGGCTGAAAAACACGTTTTGACAACTCCTGCACACTGGGGTTAAGGGCTGACTCAGTGGGCTCTTCTGAGCCAGTCAGTTACACTGTGATTCCAGGAGTTGAGAAAACGCGTTTATTTCGGGCTGAAAAACACGTTTTGAAAAGTGTTCTGTTCCTGCCCTATAACTTACATGTTGGTGACCAAAGTTGCCAAAACGTGTTTATTTGTGCTGAAAAACACGTTTTGACAACTTCTGCACACTGGGGTTAAGGGCTGACTCAGTGGGCTCTTCTGAGCCAGTCAGTTACACTGTGATTCCAAGAGTTGAGAAAACGCGTTTATTTCGGGCTGAAAAACACGTTTTGAAAAGTGTTCTGTTCCTGCCCTATAACTTACATGTTGTTGACCAAAGTTGCCAAAACGTGTTTATTTGTGCTGAAAAACACGTTTTGACAACTTCTGCACACTGGGGTTAAGGGCTGACTCAGTGGGCTCTTCTGAGCCAGTCAGTTACACTGTGATTCCAAGAGTTGAGAAAACGCGTTTATTTCGGGCTGAAAAACACGTTTTGAAAAGTGTTCTGTTCCTGCCCTATAACTTACATGTTGTTGACCAAAGTTGCCAAAACGTGTTTATTTGTGCTGAAAAACACGTTTTGACAACTTCTGCACACTGGGGTTAAGGGCTGACTCAGTGGGCTCTTCTGAGCCAGTCAGTTACACTGTGATTCCAGGAGTTGAGAAAACGCGTTTATTTCGGGCTGAAAAACACGTTTTGAAAAGTGTTCTGTTCCTGCCCTATAACTTACATGTTGGTGACCAAAGTTGCCAAAACGTGTTTATTTGTGCTGAAAAACACGTTTTGACAACTTCTGCACACTGGGGTTAAGGGCTGACTCAGTGGGCTCTTCTGAGCCAGTCAGTTACACTGTGATTCCAAGGGTTGAGAAAACGCGTTTATTTCGGGCTGAAAAACACGTTTTGAAAAGTGTTCTGTTCCTGCCCTATAACTTACATGTTGGTGACCAAAGTTGCCAAAACGTGTTTATTTGTGCTGAAAAACACGTTTTGACAACTTCTGCACACTGGGGTTAAGGGCTGAATCAGTGGGCTCTTCTGAGCCAGTCAGTTACACTGTGATTCCAAGAGTTGAGAAAACGCGTTTATTTCGGGCTGAAAAACACGTTTTGAAAAGTGTTCTGTTCCTGCCCTATAACTTACATGTTGTTGACCAAAGTTGCCAAAACGTGTTTATTTGTGCTGAAAAACACGTTTTGACAACTTCTGCACACTGGGGTTAAGGGCTGACTCAGTGGGCTCTTCTGAGCCAGTCAGTTACACTGTGATTCCAAGAGTTGAGAAAACGCGTTTATTTCGGGCTGAAAAACACGTTTTGAAAAGTGTTCTGTTCCTGCCCTATAACTTACATGTTGTTGACCAAAGTTGCCAAAACGTGTTTATTTGTGCTGAAAAACACGTTTTGACAACTTCTGCACACTGGGGTTAAGGGCTGACTCAGTGGGCTCTTCTGAGCCAGTCAGTTACACTGTGATTCCAGGAGTTGAGAAAACGCGTTTATTTCGGGCTGAAAAACACGTTTTGAAAAGTGTTCTGTTCCTGCCCTATAACTTACATGTTGGTGACCAAAGTTGCCAAAACGTGTTTATTTGTGCTGAAAAACACGTTTTGACAACTTCTGCACACTGGGGTTAAGGGCTGAATCAGTGGGCTCTTCTGAGCCAGTCAGTTACACTGTGATTCCAAGAGTTGAGAAAACGCGTTTATTTCGGGCTGAAAAACACGTTTTGAAAAGTGTTCTGTTCCTGCCCTATAACTTACATGTTGGTGACCAAAGTTGCCAAAACGTGTTTATTTGTGCTGAAAAACACGTTTTGACAACTTCTGCACACTGGGGTTAAGGGCTGACTCAGTGGGCTCTTCTGAGCCAGTCAGTTACACTGTGATTCCAGGAGTTGAGAAAACGCGTTTATTTCGGGCTGAAAAACACGTTTTGAAAAGTGTTCTGTTCCTGCCCTATAACTTACATGTTGGTGACCAAAGTTGCCAAAACGTGTTTATTTGTGCTGAAAAACACGTTTTGACAACTTCTGCACACTGGGGTTAAGGGCTGAATCAGTGGGCTCTTCTGAGCCAGTCAGTTACACTGTGATTCCAAGAGTTGAGAAAACGCGTTTATTTCGGGCTGAAAAACACGTTTTGAAAAGTGTTCTGTTCCTGCCCTATAACTTACATGTTGTTGACCAAAGTTGCCAAAACGTGTTTATTTGTGCTGAAAAACACGTTTTGACAACTTCTGCACACTGGGGTTAAGGGCTGACTCATTGGGCTCTTCTGAGCCAGTCAGTTACACTGTGATT
Organism: Lepisosteus platostomus; assembly: GCF_059453375.1. Lineage (NCBI taxonomy): Eukaryota > Metazoa > Chordata > Actinopteri > Semionotiformes > Lepisosteidae > Lepisosteus > Lepisosteus platostomus. The sequence goes on from NW_028291706.1 coordinate 83,540, forward strand.
CCAAGGGTTGAGAAAACGCGTTTATTTCGGGCTGAAAAACACGTTTTGAAAAGTGTTCTGTTCCTGCCCTATAACTTACATGTTGTTGACCAAAGTTGCCAAAACGTGTTTATTTGTGCTGAAAAACACGTTTTGACAACTTCTGCACACTGGGGTTAAGGGCTGACTCAGTGGGCTCTTCTGAGCCAGTCAGTTACACTGTGATTCCAAGGGTTGAGAAAACGCGTTTATTTCGGGCTGAAAAACACGTTTTGAAAAGTGTTCTGTTCCTGCCCTATAACTTACATGTTGTTGACCAAAGTTGCCAAAACGTGTTTATTTGTGCTGAAAAACACGTTTTGACAACTTCTGCACACTGGGGTTAAGGGCTGACTCAGTGGGCTCTTCTGAGCCAGTCAGTTACACTGTGATTCCAAGAGTTGAGAAAACGCGTTTATTTCGGGCTGAAAAACACGTTTTGAAAAGTGTTCTGTTCCTGCCCTATAACTTACATGTTGTTGACCAAAGTTGCCAAAACGTGTTTATTTGTGCTGAAAAACACGTTTTGACAACTTCTGCACACTGGGGTTAAGGGCTGACTCATTGGGCTCTTCTGAGCCAGTCAGTTACACTGTGATTCCAAGGGTTGAGAAAACGCGTTTATTTCGGGCTGAAAAACACGTTTTGAAAAGTGTTCTGTTCCTGCCCTATAACTTACATGTTGTTGACCAAAGTTGCCAAAACGTGTTTATTTGTGCTGAAAAACACGTTTTGACAACTTCTGCACACTGGGGTTAAGGGCTGACTCAGTGGGCTCTTCTGAGCCAGTCAGTTACACTGTGATTCCAAGAGTTGAGAAAACGCGTTTATTTCGGGCTGAAAAACACGTTTTGAAAAGTGTTCTGTTCCTGCCCTATAACTTACATGTTGTTGACCAAAGTTGCCAAAACGTGTTTATTTGTGCTGAAAAACACGTTTTGACAACTTCTGCACACTGGGGTTAAGGGCTGACTCAGTGGGCTCTTCTGAGCCAGTCAGTTACACTGTGATTCCAGGAGTTGAGAAAACGCGTTTATTTCGGGCTGAAAAACACGTTTTGAAAAGTGTTCTGTTCCTGCCCTATAACTTACATGTTGGTGACCAAAGTTGCCAAAACGTGTTTATTTGTGCTGAAAAACACGTTTTGACAACTTCTGCACACTGGGGTTAAGGGCTGACTCAGTGGGCTCTTCTGAGCCAGTCAGTTACACTGTGATTCCAAGGGTTGAGAAAACGCGTTTATTTCGGGCTGAAAAACACGTTTTGAAAAGTGTTCTGTTCCTGCCCTATAACTTACATGTTGTTGACCAAAGTTGCCAAAACGTGTTTATTTGTGCTGAAAAACACGTTTTGACAACTTCTGCACACTGGGGTTAAGGGCTGACTCAGTGGGCTCTTCTGAGCCAGTCAGTTACACTGTGATTCCAAGGGTTGAGAAAACGCGTTTATTTCGGGCTGAAAAACACGTTTTGAAAAGTTTTCTGTTCCTGCCCTATAACTTACATGTTGTTGACCAAAGTTGCCAAAACGTGTTTATTTGTGCTGAAAAACACGTTTTGACAACTTCTGCACACTGGGGTTAAGGGCTGACTCAGTGGGCTCTTCTGAGCCTGTCAGTTACACTGTGATTCCAAGAGTTGAGAAAACGCGTTTATTTCGGGCTGAAAAACACGTTTTGAAAAGTGTTCTGTTCCTGCCCTATAACTTACATGTTGTTGACCAAAGTTGCCAAAACGTGTTTATTTGTGCTGAAAAACACGTTTTGACAACTTCTGCACACTGGGGTTAAGGGCTGACTCAGTGGGCTCTTCTGAGCCAGTCAGTTACACTGTGATTCCAGGAGTTGAGAAAACGCGTTTATTTCGGGCTGAAAAACACGTTTTGAAAAGTGTTCTGTTCCTGCCCTATAACTTACATGTTGGTGACCAAAGTTGCCAAAACGTGTTTCTTTGTGCTGAAAAACACGTTTTGACAACTTCTGCACACTGGGGTTAAGGGATGACTCAGTGGGCTCTTCTGAGCCAGTCAGTTACACTGTGATTCCAAGGGTTGAGAAAACGCGTTTATTTCGGGCTGAAAAACACGTTTTGAAAAGTGTTCTGTTCCTGCCCTATAACTTACACGTTGTTGACCAAAGTTGCCAAAACGTGTTTATTTGGGCTGAAAAACACGTTTTGACAACTCCTGCACACTGGGGTTAAGGGCTGACTCAGTGGGCTCTTCTGAGCCAGTCAGTTACACTGTGATTCCAGGAGTTGAGAAAACGCGTTTATTTCGGGCTGAAAAACACGTTTTGAAAAGTGTTCTGTTCCTGCCCTATAACTTACATGTTGGTGACCAAAGTTGCCAAAACGTGTTTATTTGTGCTGAAAAACACGTTTTGACAACTTCTGCACACTGGGGTTAAGGGCTGACTCAGTGGGCTCTTCTGAGCCAGTCAGTTACACTGTGATTCCAAGAGTTGAGAAAACGCGTTTATTTCGGGCTGAAAAACACGTTTTGAAAAGTGTTCTGTTCCTGCCCTATAACTTACATGTTGTTGACCAAAGTTGCCAAAACGTGTTTATTTGTGCTGAAAAACACGTTTTGACAACTTCTGCACACTGGGGTTAAGGGCTGACTCAGTGGGCTCTTCTGAGCCAGTCAGTTACACTGTGATTCCAAGAGTTGAGAAAACGCGTTTATTTCGGGCTGAAAAACACGTTTTGAAAAGTGTTCTGTTCCTGCCCTATAACTTACATGTTGTTGACCAAAGTTGCCAAAACGTGTTTATTTGTGCTGAAAAACACGTTTTGACAACTTCTGCACACTGGGGTTAAGGGCTGACTCAGTGGGCTCTTCTGAGCCAGTCAGTTACACTGTGATTCCAGGAGTTGAGAAAACGCGTTTATTTCGGGCTGAAAAACACGTTTTGAAAAGTGTTCTGTTCCTGCCCTATAACTTACATGTTGGTGACCAAAGTTGCCAAAACGTGTTTATTTGTGCTGAAAAACACGTTTTGACAACTTCTGCACACTGGGGTTAAGGGCTGACTCAGTGGGCTCTTCTGAGCCAGTCAGTTACACTGTGATTCCAAGGGTTGAGAAAACGCGTTTATTTCGGGCTGAAAAACACGTTTTGAAAAGTGTTCTGTTCCTGCCCTATAACTTACATGTTGGTGACCAAAGTTGCCAAAACGTGTTTATTTGTGCTGAAAAACACGTTTTGACAACTTCTGCACACTGGGGTTAAGGGCTGAATCAGTGGGCTCTTCTGAGCCAGTCAGTTACACTGTGATTCCAAGAGTTGAGAAAACGCGTTTATTTCGGGCTGAAAAACACGTTTTGAAAAGTGTTCTGTTCCTGCCCTATAACTTACATGTTGTTGACCAAAGTTGCCAAAACGTGTTTATTTGTGCTGAAAAACACGTTTTGACAACTTCTGCACACTGGGGTTAAGGGCTGACTCAGTGGGCTCTTCTGAGCCAGTCAGTTACACTGTGATTCCAAGAGTTGAGAAAACGCGTTTATTTCGGGCTGAAAAACACGTTTTGAAAAGTGTTCTGTTCCTGCCCTATAACTTACATGTTGTTGACCAAAGTTGCCAAAACGTGTTTATTTGTGCTGAAAAACACGTTTTGACAACTTCTGCACACTGGGGTTAAGGGCTGACTCAGTGGGCTCTTCTGAGCCAGTCAGTTACACTGTGATTCCAGGAGTTGAGAAAACGCGTTTATTTCGGGCTGAAAAACACGTTTTGAAAAGTGTTCTGTTCCTGCCCTATAACTTACATGTTGGTGACCAAAGTTGCCAAAACGTGTTTATTTGTGCTGAAAAACACGTTTTGACAACTTCTGCACACTGGGGTTAAGGGCTGAATCAGTGGGCTCTTCTGAGCCAGTCAGTTACACTGTGATTCCAAGAGTTGAGAAAACGCGTTTATTTCGGGCTGAAAAACACGTTTTGAAAAGTGTTCTGTTCCTGCCCTATAACTTACATGTTGGTGACCAAAGTAGCCAAAACGTGTTTATTTGTGCTGAAAAACACGTTTTGACAACTTCTGCACACTGGGGTTAAGGGCTGACTCAGTGGGCTCTTCTGAGCCAGTCAGTTACACTGTGATTCCAGGAGTTGAGAAAACGCGTTTATTTCGGGCTGAAAAACACGTTTTGAAAAGTGTTCTGTTCCTGCCCTATAACTTACATGTTGGTGACCAAAGTTGCCAAAACGTGTTTATTTGTGCTGAAAAACACGTTTTGACAACTTCTGCACACTGGGGTTAAGGGCTGAATCAGTGGGCTCTTCTGAGCCAGTCAGTTACACTGTGATTCCAAGAGTTGAGAAAACGCGTTTATTTCGGGCTGAAAAACACGTTTTGAAAAGTGTTCTGTTCCTGCCCTATAACTTACATGTTGTTGACCAAAGTTGCCAAAACGTGTTTATTTGTGCTGAAAAACACGTTTTGACAACTTCTGCACACTGGGGTTAAGGGCTGACTCATTGGGCTCTTCTGAGCCAGTCAGTTACACTGTGATTCCAAGGGTTGAGAAAACGCGTTTATTTCGGGCTGAAAAACACGTTTTGAAAAGTGTTCTGTTCCTGCCCTATAACTTACATGTTGTTGACCAAAGTTGCCAAAACGTGTTTATTTGTGCTGAAAAACACGTTTTGACAACTTCTGCACACTGGGGTTAAGGGCTGACTCAGTGGGCTCTTCTGAGCCAGTCAGTTACACTGTGATTCCAAGGGTTGAGAAAACGCGTTTATTTCGGGCTGAAAAACACGTTTTGAAAAGTGTTCTGTTCCTGCCCTATAACTTACATGTTGTTGACCAAAGTTGCCAAAACGTGTTTATTTGTGCTGAAAAACACGTTTTGACAACTTCTGCACACTGGGGTTAAGGGCTGACTCAGTGGGCTCTTCTGAGCCAGTCAGTTACACTGTGATTCCAAGAGTTGAGAAAACGCGTTTATTTCGGGCTGAAAAACACGTTTTGAAAAGTGTTCTGTTCCTGCCCTATAACTTACATGTTGTTGACCAAAGTTGCCAAAACGTGTTTATTTGTGCTGAAAAACACGTTTTGACAACTTCTGCACACTGGGGTTAAGGGCTGACTCAGTGGGCTCTTCTGAGCCAGTCAGTTACACTGTGATTCCAGGAGTTGAGAAAACGCGTTTATTTCGGGCTGAAAAACACGTTTTGAAAAGTGTTCTGTTCCTGCCCTATAACTTACATGTTGGTGACCAAAGTTGCCAAAACGTGTTTATTTGTGCTGAAAAACACGTTTTGACAACTTCTGCACACTGGGGTTAAGGGCTGACTCAGTGGGCTCTTCTGAGCCAGTCAGTTACACTGTGATTCCAAGGGTTGAGAAAACGCGTTTATTTCGGGCTGAAAAACACGTTTTGAAAAGTGTTCTGTTCCTGCCCTATAACTTACATGTTGTTGACCAAAGTTGCCAAAACGTGTTTATTTGTGCTGAAAAACACGTTTTGACAACTTCTGCACACTGGGGTTAAGGGCTGACTCAGTGGGCTCTTCTGAGCCAGTCAGTTACACTGTGATTCCAAGGGTTGAGAAAACGCGTTTATTTCGGGCTGAAAAACACGTTTTGAAAAGTGTTCTGTTCCTGCCCTATAACTTACATGTTGTTGACCAAAGTTGCCAAAACGTGTTTATTTGTGCTGAAAAACACGTTTTGACAACTTCTGCACACTGGGGTTAAGGGCTGACTCAGTGGGCTCTTCTGAGCCAGTCAGTTACACTGTGATTCCAAGGGTTGAGAAAACGCGTTTATTTCGGGCTGAAAAACATGTTTTGAAAAGTGTTCTGTTCCTGCCCTATAACTTACATGTTGTTGACCAAAGTTGCCAAAACGTGTTTATTTGTGCTGAAAAACACGTTTTGACAACTTCTGCACACTGGGGTTAAGGGCTGACTCAGTGGGCTCTTCTGAGCCAGTCAGTTACACTGTGATTCCAAGAGTTGAGAAAACGCGTTTATTTCGGGCTGAAAAACACGTTTTGAAAAGTGTTCTGTTCCTGCCCTATAACTTACATGTTGTTGACCAAAGTTGCCAAAACGTGTTTATTTGTGCTGAAAAACACGTTTTGACAACTTCTGCACACTGGGGTTAAGGGCTGACTCAGTGGGCTCTTCTGAGCCAGTCAGTTACACTGTGATTCCAGGAGTTGAGAAAACGCGTTTATTTCGGGTTGAAAAACACGTTTTGAATAGTGTTCTGTTCCTGCCCTATAACTTACATGTTGGTGACCAAAGTTGCCAAAACGTGTTTATTTGTGCTGAAAAACACGTTTTGACAACTTCTGCACACTGGGGTTAAGGGCTGACTCAGTGGGCTCTTCTGAGCCAGTCAGTTACACTGTGATTCAAAGGGTTGAGAAAACGCGTTTATTTCGGGCTGAAAAACACGTTTTGAAAAGTGTTCTGTTCCTGCCCTATAACTTACATGTTGTTGACCAAAGTTGCCAAAACGTGTTTATTTGTGCTGAAAAACACGTTTTGACAACTTCTGCACACTGGGGTTAAGGGCTGACTCAGTGGGCTCTTCTGAGCCAGTCAGTTACACTGTGATTCCAGGAGTTGAGAAAACGCGTTTATTTCGGGCTGAAAAACACGTTTTGAAAAGTGTTCTGTTCCTGCCCTATAACTTACATGTTGTTGACCAAAGTTGCCAAAACGTGTTTATTTGTGCTGAAAAACACGTTTTGACAACTTCTGCACACTGGGGTTAAGGGCTGACTCAGTGGGCTCTTCTGAGCCAGTCAGTTATACTGTGATTCCAGGAGTTGAGAAAACGCGTTTATTTCGGGCTGAAAAACACGTTTTGAAAAGTGTTCTGTTCCTGCCCTATAACTTACATGTTGGTGACCAAAGTTGCCAAAACGTGTTTATTTGTGCTTAAAAACACGTTTTGACAACTTCTGCACACTGGGGTTAAGGGCTGACTCAGTGGGCTCTTCTGAGCCAGTCAGTTACACTGTGATTCCAAGGGTTGAGAAAACGCGTTTATTTCGGGCTGAAAAACACGTTTTGAAAAGTGTTCTGTTCCTGCCCTATAACTTACATGTTGGTGACCAAAGTTGCCAAAACGTGTTTATTTGTGCTGAAAAACACGTTTTGACAACTTCTGCACACTGGGGTTAAGGGCTGACTCAGTGGGCTCTTCTGAGCCAGTCAGTTACACTGTGATTCCAAGGGTTGAGAAAACGCGTTTATTTCGGGCTGAAAAACACGTTTTGAAAAGTGTTCTGTTCCTGCCCTATAACTTACATGTTGTTGACCAAAGTTGCCAAACGTGTTTATTTGTGCTGAAAAACACGTTTTGACAACTTCTGCACACTGGGGTTAAGGGCTGACTCAGTGGGCTCTTCTGAGCCAGTCAGTTACACTGTGATTCCAAGGGTTGAGAAAACGCGTTTATTTCGGGCTGAAAAACACGTTTTGAAAAGTGTTCTGTTCCTGCCCTATAACTTACATGTTGTTGACCAAAGTTGCCAAAACGTGTTTATTTGTGCTGAAAAACACGTTTTGACAACTTCTGCACACTGGGGTTAAGGGCTGACTCAGTGGGCTCTTCTGAGCCAGTCAGTTACACTGTGATTCCAGGAGTTGAGAAAACGCGTTTATTTCGGGCTGAAAAACACGTTTTGAAAAGTGTTCTGTTCCTGCCCTATAACTTACATGTTGGTGACCAAAGTTGCCAAAACGTGTTTATTTGTGCTTAAAAACACGTTTTGACAACTTCTGCACACTGGGGTTAAGGGCTGACTCAGTGGGCTCTTCTGAGCCAGTCAGTTACACTGTGATTCCAAGGGTTGAGAAAACGCGTTTATTTCGGGCTGAAAAACACGTTTTGAAAAGTGTTCTGTTCCTGCCCTATAACTTACATGTTGTTGACCAAAGTTGCCAAAACGTGTTTATTTGTGCTGAAAAACACGTTTTGACAACTTCTGCACACTGGGGTTAAGGGCTGACTCAGTGGGCTCTTCTGAACCAGTCAGTTACACTGTGATTCCAAGAGTTGAGAAAACGCGTTTATTTCGGGCTGAAAAACACGTTTTGAAAAGTGTTCTGTTCCTGCCCTATAACTTACATGTTGTTGACCAAAGTTGCCAAAACGTGTTTATTTATGCTGAAAAACACGTTTTGACAACTTCTGCACACTGGGGTTAAGGGCTGACTCAGTGGGCTCTTCTGAGCCAGTCAGTTACACTGTGATTCCAGGAGTTGAGAAAACGCGTTTATTTCGGGCTGAAAAACACGTTTTGAAAAGTGTTCTGTTCCTGCCCTATAACTTACATGTTGTTGACCAAAGTTGCCAAAACGTGTTTATTTGTGCTGAAAAACACGTTTTGACAACTTCTGCACACTGGGGTTAAGGGCTGACTCAGTGGGCTCTTCTGAGCCAGTCAGTTACACTGTGATTCCAAGGGTTGAGAAAACGCGTTTATTTCGGGCTGAAAAACACGTTTTGAAAAGTGTTCTGTTCCTGCCCTATAACTTACATGTTGTTGACCAAAGTTGCCAAAACGTGTTTATTTGTGCTGAAAAACACGTTTTGACAACTTCTGCACACTGGGGTTAAGGGCTGACTCAGTGGGCTCTTCTGAGCCAGTCAGTTACACTGTGATTCCAGGAGTTGAGAAAACGCGTTTATTTCGGGCTGAAAAACACGTTTTGAAAAGTGTTCTGTTCCTGCCCTATAACTTACATGTTGGTGACCAAAGTTGCCAAAACGTGTTTATTTGTGCTGAAAAACACGTTTTGACAACTTCTGCACACTGGGGTTAAGGGCTGAATCAGTGGGCTCTTCTGAGCCAGTCAGTTACACTGTGATTCCAAGAGTTGAGAAAACGCGTTTATTTCGGGCTGAAAAACACGTTTTGAAAAGTGTTCTGTTCCTGCCCTATAACTTACATGTTGTTGACCAAAGTTGCCAAAACGTGTTTATTTGTGCTGAAAAACACGTTTTGACAACTTCTGCACACTGGGGTTAAGGGCTGACTCAGTGGGCTCTTCTGAGCCAGTCAGTTACACTGTGATTCCAAGGGTTGAGAAAACGCGTTTATTTCGGGCTGAAAAACACGTTTTGAAAAGTGTTCTGTTCCTGCCCTATAACTTACATGTTGGTGACCAAAGTTGCCAAGACGTGTTTATTTGTGCTTAAAAACACGTTTTGACAACTTTTGCACACTGGGGTTAAGGGCTGACTCAGTGGGCTCTTCTGAGCCAGTCAGTTACACTGTGATTCCAAGGGTTGAGAAAACGCGTTTATTTCGGGCTGAAAAACACGTTTTGAAAAGTGTTCTGTTCCTGCCCTATAACTTACATGTTGGTGACCAAAGTTGCCAAGACGTGTTTATTTGTGCTTAAAAACACGTTTTGACAACTTTTGCACACTGGGGTTAAGGGCTGACTCAGTGGGCTCTTCTGAGCCAGTCAGTTACACTGTGATTCCAAGGGTTGAGAAAACGCGTTTATTTCGGGCTGAAAAACACGTTTTGAAAAGTGTTCTGTTCCTGCCCTATAACTTACATGTTGGTGACCAAAGTTGCCAAAACGTGTTTATTTGTGCTGAAAAACACGTTTTGACAACTTCTGCACACTGGGGTTAAGGGCTGAATCAGTGGGCTCTTCTGAGCCAGTCAGTTACACTGTGATTCCAAGAGTTGAGAAAACGCGTTTATTTCGGGCTGAAAAACACGTTTTGAAAAGTGTTCTGTTCCTGCCCTATAACTTACATGTTGTTGACCAAAGTTGCCAAAACGTGTTTATTTGTGCTGAAAAACACGTTTTGACAACTTCTGCACACTGGGGTTAAGGGCTGACTCAGTGGGCTCTTCTGAGCCAGTCAGTTACACTGTGATTCCAAGAGTTGAGAAAACGCGTTTATTTCGGGCTGAAAAACACGTTTTGAAAAGTGTTCTGTTCCTGCCCTATAACTTACATGTTGTTGACCAAAGTTGCCAAAACGTGTTTATTTGTGCTGAAAAACACGTTTTGACAACTTCTGCACACTGGGGTTAAGGGCTGACTCAGTGGGCTCTTCTGAGCCAGTCAGTTACACTGTGATTCCAGGAGTTGAGAAAACGCGTTTATTTCGGGCTGAAAAACACGTTTTGAAAAGTGTTCTGTTCCTGCCCTATAACTTACATGTTGGTGACCAAAGTTGCCAAAACGTGTTTATTTGTGCTGAAAAACACGTTTTGACAACTTCTGCACACTGGGGTTAAGGGCTGAATCAGTGGGCTCTTCTGAGCCAGTCAGTTACACTGTGATTCCAAGAGTTGAGAAAACGCGTTTATTTCGGGCTGAAAAACACGTTTTGAAAAGTGTTCTGTTCCTGCCCTATAACTTACATGTTGGTGACCAAAGTTGCCAAAACGTGTTTATTTGTGCTGAAAAACACGTTTTGACAACTTCTGCACACTGGGGTTAAGGGCTGACTCAGTGGGCTCTTCTGAGCCAGTCAGTTACACTGTGATTCCAGGAGTTGAGAAAACGCGTTTATTTCGGGCTGAAAAACACGTTTTGAAAAGTGTTCTGTTCCTGCCCTATAACTTACATGTTGGTGACCAAAGTTGCCAAAACGTGTTTATTTGTGCTGAAAAACACGTTTTGACAACTTCTGCACACTGGGGTTAAGGGCTGAATCAGTGGGCTCTTCTGAGCCAGTCAGTTACACTGTGATTCCAAGAGTTGAGAAAACGCGTTTATTTCGGGCTGAAAAACACGTTTTGAAAAGTGTTCTGTTCCTGCCCTATAACTTACATGTTGTTGACCAAAGTTGCCAAAACGTGTTTATTTGTGCTGAAAAACACGTTTTGACAACTTCTGCACACTGGGGTTAAGGGCTGACTCATTGGGCTCTTCTGAGCCAGTCAGTTACACTGTGATTCCAAGGGTTGAGAAAACGCGTTTATTTCGGGCTGAAAAACACGTTTTGAAAAGTGTTCTGTTCCTGCCCTATAACTTACATGTTGTTGACCAAAGTTGCCAAAACGTGTTTATTTGTGCTGAAAAACACGTTTTGACAACTTCTGCACACTGGGGTTAAGGGCTGACTCAGTGGGCTCTTCTGAGCCAGTCAGTTACACTGTGATTCCAAGGGTTGAGAAAACGCGTTTATTTCGGGCTGAAAAACACGTTTTGAAAAGTGTTCTGTTCCTGCCCTATAACTTACATGTTGTTGACCAAAGTTGCCAAAACGTGTTTATTTGTGCTGAAAAACACGTTTTGACAACTTCTGCACACTGGGGTTAAGGGCTGACTCAGTGGGCTCTTCTGAGCCAGTCAGTTACACTGTGATTCCAAGAGTTGAGAAAACGCGTTTATTTCGGGCTGAAAAACACGTTTTGAAAAGTGTTCTGTTCCTGCCCTATAACTTACATGTTGTTGACCAAAGTTGCCAAAACGTGTTTATTTGTGCTGAAAAACACGTTTTGACAACTTCTGCACACTGGGGTTAAGGGCTGACTCAGTGGGCTCTTCTGAGCCAGTCAGTTACACTGTGATTCCAGGAGTTGAGAAAACGCGTTTATTTCGGGCTGAAAAACACGTTTTGAAAAGTGTTCTGTTCCTGCCCTATAACTTACATGTTGGTGACCAAAGTTGCCAAAACGTGTTTATTTGTGCTGAAAAACACGTTTTGACAACTTCTGCACACTGGGGTTAAGGGCTGACTCAGTGGGCTCTTCTGAGCCAGTCAGTTACACTGTGATTCCAAGGGTTGAGAAAACGCGTTTATTTCGGGCTGAAAAACACGTTTTGAAAAGTGTTCTGTTCCTGCCCTATAACTTACATGTTGTTGACCAAAGTTGCCAAAACGTGTTTATTTGTGCTGAAAAACACGTTTTGACAACTTCTGCACACTGGGGTTAAGGGCTGACTCAGTGGGCTCTTCTGAGCCAGTCAGTTACACTGTGATTCCAAGGGTTGAGAAAACGCGTTTATTTCGGGCTGAAAAACACGTTTTGAAAAGTGTTCTGTTCCTGCCCTATAACTTACATGTTGTTGACCAAAGTTGCCAAAACGTGTTTATTTGTGCTGAAAAACACGTTTTGACAACTTCTGCACACTGGGGTTAAGGGCTGACTCAGTGGGCTCTTCTGAGCCAGTCAGTTACACTGTGATTCCAAGGGTTGAGAAAACGCGTTTATTTCGGGCTGAAAAACATGTTTTGAAAAGTGTTCTGTTCCTGCCCTATAACTTACATGTTGTTGACCAAAGTTGCCAAAACGTGTTTATTTGTGCTGAAAAACACGTTTTGACAACTTCTGCACACTGGGGTTAAGGGCTGACTCAGTGGGCTCTTCTGAGCCAGTCAGTTACACTGTGATTCCAAGAGTTGAGAAAACGCGTTTATTTCGGGCTGAAAAACACGTTTTGAAAAGTGTTCTGTTCCTGCCCTATAACTTACATGTTGTTGACCAAAGTTGCCAAAACGTGTTTATTTGTGCTGAAAAACACGTTTTGACAACTTCTGCACACTGGGGTTAAGGGCTGACTCAGTGGGCTCTTCTGAGCCAGTCAGTTACACTGTGATTCCAGGAGTTGAGAAAACGCGTTTATTTCGGGTTGAAAAACACGTTTTGAATAGTGTTCTGTTCCTGCCCTATAACTTACATGTTGGTGACCAAAGTTGCCAAAACGTGTTTATTTGTGCTGAAAAACACGTTTTGACAACTTCTGCACACTGGGGTTAAGGGCTGACTCAGTGGGCTCTTCTGAGCCAGTCAGTTACACTGTGATTCAAAGGGTTGAGAAAACGCGTTTATTTCGGGCTGAAAAACACGTTTTGAAAAGTGTTCTGTTCCTGCCCTATAACTTACATGTTGTTGACCAAAGTTGCCAAAACGTGTTTATTTGTGCTGAAAAACACGTTTTGACAACTTCTGCACACTGGGGTTAAGGGCTGACTCAGTGGGCTCTTCTGAGCCAGTCAGTTACACTGTGATTCCAGGAGTTGAGAAAACGCGTTTATTTCGGGCTGAAAAACACGTTTTGAAAAGTGTTCTGTTCCTGCCCTATAACTTACATGTTGTTGACCAAAGTTGCCAAAACGTGTTTATTTGTGCTGAAAAACACGTTTTGACAACTTCTGCACACTGGGGTTAAGGGCTGACTCAGTGGGCTCTTCTGAGCCAGTCAGTTATACTGTGATTCCAGGAGTTGAGAAAACGCGTTTATTTCGGGCTGAAAAACACGTTTTGAAAAGTGTTCTGTTCCTGCCCTATAACTTACATGTTGGTGACCAAAGTTGCCAAAACGTGTTTATTTGTGCTTAAAAACACGTTTTGACAACTTCTGCACACTGGGGTTAAGGGCTGACTCAGTGGGCTCTTCTGAGCCAGTCAGTTACACTGTGATTCCAAGGGTTGAGAAAACGCGTTTATTTCGGGCTGAAAAACACGTTTTGAAAAGTGTTCTGTTCCTGCCCTATAACTTACATGTTGGTGACCAAAGTTGCCAAAACGTGTTTATTTGTGCTGAAAAACACGTTTTGACAACTTCTGCACACTGGGGTTAAGGGCTGACTCAGTGGGCTCTTCTGAGCCAGTCAGTTACACTGTGATTCCAAGGGTTGAGAAAACGCGTTTATTTCGGGCTGAAAAACACGTTTTGAAAAGTGTTCTGTTCCTGCCCTATAACTTACATGTTGTTGACCAAAGTTGCCAAACGTGTTTATTTGTGCTGAAAAACACGTTTTGACAACTTCTGCACACTGGGGTTAAGGGCTGACTCAGTGGGCTCTTCTGAGCCAGTCAGTTACACTGTGATTCCAAGGGTTGAGAAAACGCGTTTATTTCGGGCTGAAAAACACGTTTTGAAAAGTGTTCTGTTCCTGCCCTATAACTTACATGTTGTTGACCAAAGTTGCCAAAACGTGTTTATTTGTGCTGAAAAACACGTTTTGACAACTTCTGCACACTGGGGTTAAGGGCTGACTCAGTGGGCTCTTCTGAGCCAGTCAGTTACACTGTGATTCCAGGAGTTGAGAAAACGCGTTTATTTCGGGCTGAAAAACACGTTTTGAAAAGTGTTCTGTTCCTGCCCTATAACTTACATGTTGGTGACCAAAGTTGCCAAAACGTGTTTATTTGTGCTTAAAAACACGTTTTGACAACTTCTGCACACTGGGGTTAAGGGCTGACTCAGTGGGCTCTTCTGAGCCAGTCAGTTACACTGTGATTCCAAGGGTTGAGAAAACGCGTTTATTTCGGGCTGAAAAACACGTTTTGAAAAGTGTTCTGTTCCTGCCCTATAACTTACATGTTGTTGACCAAAGTTGCCAAAACGTGTTTATTTGTGCTGAAAAACACGTTTTGACAACTTCTGCACACTGGGGTTAAGGGCTGACTCAGTGGGCTCTTCTGAACCAGTCAGTTACACTGTGATTCCAAGAGTTGAGAAAACGCGTTTATTTCGGGCTGAAAAACACGTTTTGAAAAGTGTTCTGTTCCTGCCCTATAACTTACATGTTGTTGACCAAAGTTGCCAAAACGTGTTTATTTATGCTGAAAAACACGTTTTGACAACTTCTGCACACTGGGGTTAAGGGCTGACTCAGTGGGCTCTTCTGAGCCAGTCAGTTACACTGTGATTCCAGGAGTTGAGAAAACGCGTTTATTTCGGGCTGAAAAACACGTTTTGAAAAGTGTTCTGTTCCTGCCCTATAACTTACATGTTGTTGACCAAAGTTGCCAAAACGTGTTTATTTGTGCTGAAAAACACGTTTTGACAACTTCTGCACACTGGGGTTAAGGGCTGACTCAGTGGGCTCTTCTGAGCCAGTCAGTTACACTGTGATTCCAAGGGTTGAGAAAACGCGTTTATTTCGGGCTGAAAAACACGTTTTGAAAAGTGTTCTGTTCCTGCCCTATAACTTACATGTTGTTGACCAAAGTTGCCAAAACGTGTTTATTTGTGCTGAAAAACACGTTTTGACAACTTCTGCACACTGGGGTTAAGGGCTGACTCAGTGGGCTCTTCTGAGCCAGTCAGTTACACTGTGATTCCAGGAGTTGAGAAAACGCGTTTATTTCGGGCTGAAAAACACGTTTTGAAAAGTGTTCTGTTCCTGCCCTATAACTTACATGTTGGTGACCAAAGTTGCCAAAACGTGTTTATTTGTGCTGAAAAACACGTTTTGACAACTTCTGCACACTGGGGTTAAGGGCTGAATCAGTGGGCTCTTCTGAGCCAGTCAGTTACACTGTGATTCCAAGAGTTGAGAAAACGCGTTTATTTCGGGCTGAAAAACACGTTTTGAAAAGTGTTCTGTTCCTGCCCTATAACTTACATGTTGTTGACCAAAGTTGCCAAAACGTGTTTATTTGTGCTGAAAAACACGTTTTGACAACTTCTGCACACTGGGGTTAAGGGCTGACTCAGTGGGCTCTTCTGAGCCAGTCAGTTACACTGTGATTCCAAGGGTTGAGAAAACGCGTTTATTTCGGGCTGAAAAACACGTTTTGAAAAGTGTTCTGTTCCTGCCCTATAACTTACATGTTGGTGACCAAAGTTGCCAAGACGTGTTTATTTGTGCTTAAAAACACGTTTTGACAACTTTTGCACACTGGGGTTAAGGGCTGACTCAGTGGGCTCTTCTGAGCCAGTCAGTTACACTGTGATTCCAAGGGTTGAGAAAACGCGTTTATTTCGGGCTGAAAAACACGTTTTGAAAAGTGTTCTGTTCCTGCCCTATAACTTACATGTTGGTGACCAAAGTTGCCAAGACGTGTTTATTTGTGCTTAAAAACACGTTTTGACAACTTTTGCACACTGGGGTTAAGGGCTGACTCAGTGGGCTCTTCTGAGCCAGTCAGTTACACTGTGATTCCAAGGGTTGAGAAAACGCGTTTATTTCGGGCTGAAAAACACGTTTTGAAAAGTGTTCTGTTCCTGCCCTATAACTTACATGTTGGTGACCAAAGTTGCCAAAACGTGTTTATTTGTGCTGAAAAACACGTTTTGACAACTTCTGCACACTGGGGTTAAGGGCTGAATCAGTGGGCTCTTCTGAGCCAGTCAGTTACACTGTGATTCCAAGAGTTGAGAAAACGCGTTTATTTCGGGCTGAAAAACACGTTTTGAAAAGTGTTCTGTTCCTGCCCTATAACTTACATGTTGTTGACCAAAGTTGCCAAAACGTGTTTATTTGTGCTGAAAAACACGTTTTGACAACTTCTGCACACTGGGGTTAAGGGCTGACTCAGTGGGCTCTTCTGAGCCAGTCAGTTACACTGTGATTCCAAGAGTTGAGAAAACGCGTTTATTTCGGGCTGAAAAACACGTTTTGAAAAGTGTTCTGTTCCTGCCCTATAACTTACATGTTGTTGACCAAAGTTGCCAAAACGTGTTTATTTGTGCTGAAAAACACGTTTTGACAACTTCTGCACACTGGGGTTAAGGGCTGACTCAGTGGGCTCTTCTGAGCCAGTCAGTTACACTGTGATTCCAGGAGTTGAGAAAACGCGTTTATTTCGGGCTGAAAAACACGTTTTGAAAAGTGTTCTGTTCCTGCCCTATAACTTACATGTTGGTGACCAAAGTTGCCAAAACGTGTTTATTTGTGCTGAAAAACACGTTTTGACAACTTCTGCACACTGGGGTTAAGGGCTGAATCAGTGGGCTCTTCTGAGCCAGTCAGTTACACTGTGATTCCAAGAGTTGAGAAAACGCGTTTATTTCGGGCTGAAAAACACGTTTTGAAAAGTGTTCTGTTCCTGCCCTATAACTTACATGTTGTTGACCAAAGTTGCCAAAACGTGTTTATTTGTGCTGAAAAACACGTTTTGACAACTTCTGCACACTGGGGTTAAGGGCTGACTCAGTGGGCTCTTCTGAGCCAGTCAGTTACACTGTGATTCCAGGAGTTGAGAAAACGCGTTTATTTCGGGCTGAAAAACACGTTTTGAAAAGTGTTCTGTTCCTGCCCTATAACTTACATGTTGTTGACCAAAGTTGCCAAAACGTGTTTATTTGTGCTGAAAAACACGTTTTGACAACTTCTGCACACTGGGGTTAAGGGCTGACTCAGTGGGCTCTTCTGAGCCAGTCAGTTACACTGTGATTCCAAGGGTTGAGAAAACGCGTTTATTTCGGGCTGAAAAACACGTTTTGAAAAGTGTTCTGTTCCTGCCCTATAACTTACATGTTGGTGACCAAAGTTGCCAAAACGTGTTTATTTGTGCTGAAAAACACGTTTTGACAACTTCTGCACACTGGGGTTAAGGGCTGACTCAGTGGGCTCTTCTGAGCCAGTCAGTTACACTGTGATTCCAAGGGTTGAGAAAACGCGTTTATTTCGGGCTGAAAAACACGTTTTGAAAAGTGTTCTGTTCCTGCCCTATAACTTACATGTTGTTGACCAAAGTTGCCAAAACGTGTTTATTTGTGCTGAAAAACACGTTTTGACAACTTCTGCACACTGGGGTTAAGGGCTGACTCAGTGGGCTCTTCTGAGCCAGTCAGTTACACTGTGATTCCAGGAGTTGAGAAAACGCGTTTATTTCGGGCTGAAAAACACGTTTTGAAAAGTGTTCTGTTCCTGCCCTATAACTTACATGTTGGTGACCAAAGTTGCCAAAACGTGTTTATTTGTGCTGAAAAACACGTTTTGACAACTTCTGCACACTGGGGTTAAGGGCTGAATCAGTGGGCTCTTCTGAGCCAGTCAGTTACACTGTGATTCCAAGGGTTGAGAAAACGCGTTTATTTCGGGCTGAAAAACACGTTTTGAAAAGTGTTCTGTTCCTGCCCTATAACTTACATGTTGTTGACCAAAGTTGCCAAAACGTGTTTATTTGTGCTGAAAAACACGTTTTGACAACTTCTGCACACTGGGGTTAAGGGCTGACTCAGTGGGCTCTTCTGAACCAGTCAGTTACACTGTGATTCCAAGAGTTGAGAAAACGCGTTTATTTCGGGCTGAAAAACACGTTTTGAAAAGTGTTCTGTTCCTGCCCTATAACTTACATGTTGTTGACCAAAGTTGCCAAAACGTGTTTATTTATGCTGAAAAACACGTTTTGACAACTTCTGCACACTGGGGTTAAGGGCTGACTCAGTGGGCTCTTCTGAGCCAGTCAGTTACACTGTGATTCCAGGAGTTGAGAAAACGCGTTTATTTCGGGCTGAAAAACACGTTTTGAAAAGTGTTCTGTTCCTGCCCTATAACTTACATGTTGTTGACCAAAGTTGCCAAAACGTGTTTATTTGTGCTGAAAAACACGTTTTGACAACTTCTGCACACTGGGGTTAAGGGCTGACTCAGTGGGCTCTTCTGAGCCAGTCAGTTACACTGTGATTCCAAGGGTTGAGAAAACGCGTTTATTTCGGGCTGAAAAACACGTTTTGAAAAGTGTTCTGTTCCTGCCCTATAACTTACATGTTGTTGACCAAAGTTGCCAAAACGTGTTTATTTGTGCTGAAAAACACGTTTTGACAACTTCTGCACACTGGGGTTAAGGGCTGACTCAGTGGGCTCTTCTGAGCCAGTCAGTTACACTGTGATTCCAGGAGTTGAGAAAACGCGTTTATTTCGGGCTGAAAAACACGTTTTGAAAAGTGTTCTGTTCCTGCCCTATAACTTACATGTTGGTGACCAAAGTTGCCAAAACGTGTTTATTTGTGCTGAAAAACACGTTTTGACAACTTCTGCACACTGGGGTTAAGGGCTGAATCAGTGGGCTCTTCTGAGCCAGTCAGTTACACTGTGATTCCAAGAGTTGAGAAAACGCGTTTATTTCGGGCTGAAAAACACGTTTTGAAAAGTGTTCTGTTCCTGCCCTATAACTTACATGTTGTTGACCAAAGTTGCCAAAACGTGTTTATTTGTGCTGAAAAACACGTTTTGACAACTTCTGCACACTGGGGTTAAGGGCTGACTCAGTGGGCTCTTCTGAGCCAGTCAGTTACACTGTGATTCCAAGGGTTGAGAAAACGCGTTTATTTCGGGCTGAAAAACACGTTTTGAAAAGTGTTCTGTTCCTGCCCTATAACTTACATGTTGGTGACCAAAGTTGCCAAGACGTGGTTATTTGTGCTTAAAAACACGTTTTGACAACTTTTGCACACTGGGGTTAAGGGCTGACTCAGTGGGCTCTTCTGAGCCAGTCAGTTACACTGTGATTCCAAGGGTTGAGAAAACGCGTTTATTTCGGGCTGAAAAACACGTTTTGAAAAGTGTTCTGTTCCTGCCCTATAACTTACATGTTGGTGACCAAAGTTGCCAAAACGTGTTTATTTGTGCTGAAAAACACGTTTTGACAACTTCTGCACACTGGGGTTAAGGGCTGACTCAGTGGGCTCTTCTGAGCCAGTCAGTTACACTGTGATTCCAAGGGTTGAGAAAACGCGTTTATTTCGGGCTGAAAAACACGTTTTGAAAAGTGTTCTGTTCCTGCCCTATAACTTACATGTTGTTGACCAAAGTTGCCAAAACGTGTTTATTTGTGCTGAAAAACACGTTTTGACAACTCCTGCACACTGGGGTTAAGGGCTGACTCAGTGGGCTCTTCTGAGCCAGTCAGTTACACTGTGATTCCAAGAGTTGAGAAAACGCGTTTATTTCGGGCTGAAAAACACGTTTTGAAAAGTGTTCTGTTCCTGCCCTATAACTTACATGTTGTTGACCAAAGTTGCCAAAACGTGTTTATTTGTGCTGAAAAACACGTTTTGACAACTTCTGCACACTGGGGTTAAGGGCTGACTCAGTGGGCTCTTCTGAGCCAGTCAGTTACACTGTGATTCCAGGAGTTGAGAAAACGCGTTTATTTCGGGCTGAAAAACACGTTTTGAAAAGTGTTCTGTTCCTGCCCTATAACTTACATGTTGGTGACCAAAGTTGCCAAAACGTGTTTATTTGTGCTGAAAAACACGTTTTGACAACTTCTGCACACTGGGGTTAAGGGCTGAATCAGTGGGCTCTTCTGAGCCAGTCAGTTACACTGTGATTCCAAGAGTTGAGAAAACGCGTTTATTTCGGGCTGAAAAACACGTTTTGAAAAGTGTTCTGTTCCTGCCCTATAACTTACATGTTGTTGACCAAAGTTGCCAAAACGTGTTTATTTGTGCTGAAAAACACGTTTTGACAACTTCTGCACACTGGGGTTAAGGGCTGACTCAGTGGGCTCTTCTGAGCCAGTCAGTTACACTGTGATTCCAAGAGTTGAGAAAACGCGTTTATTTCGGGCTGAAAAACACGTTTTGAAAAGTGTTCTGTTCCTGCCCTATAACTTACATGTTGTTGACCAAAGTTGCCAAAACGTGTTTATTTGTGCTGAAAAACACGTTTTGACAACTTCTGCACACTGGGGTTAAGGGCTGACTCAGTGGGCTCTTCTGAGCCAGTCAGTTACACTGTGATTCCAGGAGTTGAGAAAACGCGTTTATTTCGGGCTGAAAAACACGTTTTGAAAAGTGTTCTGTTCCTGCCCTATAACTTACATGTTGGTGACCAAAGTTGCCAAAACGTGTTTATTTGTGCTGAAAAACACGTTTTGACAACTTCTGCACACTGGGGTTAAGGGCTGAATCAGTGGGCTCTTCTGAGCCAGTCAGTTACACTGTGATTCCAAGAGTTGAGAAAACGCGTTTCTTTCGGGCTGAAAAACACGTTTTGAAAAGTGTTCTGTTCCTGCCCTATAACTTACATGTTGTTGACCAAAGTTGCCAAAACGTGTTTATTTGTGCTGAAAAACACGTTTTGACAACTTCTGCACACTGGGGTTAAGGGCTGACTCATTGGGCTCTTCTGAGCCAGTCAGTTACACTGTGATTCCAAGGGTTGAGAAAACGCGTTTATTTCGGGCTGAAAAACACGTTTTGAAAAGTGTTCTGTTCCTGCCCTATAACTTACATGTTGTTGACCAAAGTTGCCAAAACGTGTTTATTTGTGCTGAAAAACACGTTTTGACAACTTCTGCACACTGGGGTTAAGGGCTGACTCAGTGGGCTCTTCTGAGCCAGTCAGTTACACTGTGATTCCAAGGGTTGAGAAAACGCGTTTATTTCGGGCTGAAAAACACGTTTTGAAAAGTGTTCTGTTCCTGCCCTATAACTTACATGTTGTTGACCAAAGTTGCCAAAACGTGTTTATTTGTGCTGAAAAACACGTTTTGACAACTTCTGCACACTGGGGTTAAGGGCTGACTCAGTGGGCTCTTCTGAGCCAGTCAGTTACACTGTGATTCCAAGGGTTGAGAAAACGCGTTTATTTCGGGCTGAAAAACACGTTTTGAAAAGTGTTCTGTTCCTGCCCTATAACTTACATGTTGTTGACCAAAGTTGCCAAAACGTGTTTATTTGTGCTGAAAAACACGTTTTGACAACTTCTGCACACTGGGGTTAAGGGCTGACTCAGTGGGCTCTTCTGAGCCAGTCAGTTACACTGTGATTCCAAGAGTTGAGAAAACGCGTTTATTTCGGGCTGAAAAACACGTTTTGAAAAGTGTTCTGTTCCTGCCCTATAACTTACATGTTGTTGACCAAAGTTGCCAAAACGTGTTTATTTGTGCTGAAAAACACGTTTTGACAACTTCTGCACACTGGGGTTAAGGGCTGACTCAGTGGGCTCTTCTGAGCCAGTCAGTTACACTGTGATTCCAGGAGTTGAGAAAACGCGTTTATTTCGGGCTGAAAAACACGTTTTGAAAAGTGTTCTGTTCCTGCCCTATAACTTACATGTTGGTGACCAAAGTTGCCAAAACGTGTTTATTTGTGCTGAAAAACACGTTTTGACAACTTCTGCACACTGGGGTTAAGGGCTGACTCAGTGGGCTCTTCTGAGCCAGTCAGTTACACTGTGATTCCAAGGGTTGAGAAAACGCGTTTATTTCGGGCTGAAAAACACGTTTTGAAAAGTGTTCTGTTCCTGCCCTATAACTTACATGTTGTTGACCAAAGTTGCCAAAACGTGTTTATTTGTGCTGAAAAACACGTTTTGACAACTTCTGCACACTGGGGTTAAGGGCTGACTCAGTGGGCTCTTCTGAGCCAGTCAGTTACACTGTGATTCCAAGGGTTGAGAAAACGCGTTTATTTCGGGCTGAAAAACACGTTTTGAAAAGTGTTCTGTTCCTGCCCTATAACTTACATGTTGTTGACCAAAGTTGCCAAAACGTGTTTATTTGTGCTGAAAAACACGTTTTGACAACTTCTGCACACTGGGGTTAAGGGCTGACTCAGTGGGCTCTTCTGAGCCAGTCAGTTACACTGTGATTCCAAGGGTTGAGAAAACGCGTTTATTTCGGGCTGAAAAACACGTTTTGAAAAGTGTTCTGTTCCTGCCCTATAACTTACATGTTGTTGACCAAAGTTGCCAAAACGTGTTTATTTGTGCTGAAAAACACGTTTTGACAACTTTTGCACACTGGGGTTAAGGGCTGACTCAGTGGGCTCTTCTGAGCCAGTCAGTTACACTGTGATTCCAAGGGTTGAGAAAACGCGTTTATTTCGGGCTGAAAAACACGTTTTGAAAAGTGTTCTGTTCCTGCCCTATAACTTACATGTTGGTGACCAAAGTTGCCAAAACGTGTTTATTTGTGCTGAAAAACACGTTTTGACAACTTCTGCACACTGGGGTTAAGGGCTGACTCAGTGGGCTCTTCTGAGCCAGTCAGTTACACTGTGATTCCAAGGGTTGAGAAAACGCGTTTATTTCGGGCTGAAAAACACGTTTTGAAAAGTGTTCTGTTCCTGCCCTATAACTTACATGTTGTTGACCAAAGTTGCCAAAACGTGTTTATTTGTGCTGAAAAACACGTTTTGACAACTCCTGCACACTGGGGTTAAGGGCTGACTCAGTGGGCTCTTCTGAGCCAGTCAGTTACACTGTGATTCCAAGAGTTGAGAAAACGCGTTTATTTCGGGCTGAAAAACACGTTTTGAAAAGTGTTCTGTTCCTGCCCTATAACTTACATGTTGTTGACCAAAGTTGTCAAAACGTGTTTATTTGTGCTGAAAAACACGTTTTGACAACTTCTGCACACTGGGGTTAAGGGCTGACTCAGTGGGCTCTTCTGAGCCAGTCAGTTACACTGTGATTCCAGGAGTTGAGAAAACGCGTTTATTTCGGGCTGAAAAACACGTTTTGAAAAGTGTTCTGTTCCTGCCCTATAACTTACATGTTGGTGACCAAAGTTGCCAAAACGTGTTTATTTGTGCTGAAAAACACGTTTTGACAACTTCTGCACACTGGGGTTAAGGGCTGAATCAGTGGGCTCTTCTGAGCCAGTCAGTTACACTGTGATTCCAAGAGTTGAGAAAACGCGTTTATTTCGGGCTGAAAAACACGTTTTGAAAAGTGTTCTGTTCCTGCCCTATAACTTACATGTTGTTGACCAAAGTTGCCAAAACGTGTTTATTTGTGCTGAAAAACACGTTTTGACAACTTCTGCACACTGGGGTTAAGGGCTGACTCAGTGGGCTCTTCTGAGCCAGTCAGTTACACTGTGATTCCAAGAGTTGAGAAAACGCGTTTATTTCGGGCTGAAAAACACGTTTTGAAAAGTGTTCTGTTCCTGCCCTATAACTTACATGTTGTTGACCAAAGTTGCCAAAACGTGTTTATTTGTGCTGAAAAACACGTTTTGACAACTTCTGCACACTGGGGTTAAGGGCTGACTCAGTGGGCTCTTCTGAGCCAGTCAGTTACACTGTGATTCCAGGAGTTGAGAAAACGCGTTTATTTCGGGCTGAAAAACACGTTTTGAAAAGTGTTCTGTTCCTGCCCTATAACTTACATGTTGGTGACCAAAGTTGCCAAAACGTGTTTATTTGTGCTGAAAAACACGTTTTGACAACTTCTGCACACTGGGGTTAAGGGCTGAATCAGTGGGCTCTTCTGAGCCAGTCAGTTACACTGTGATTCCAAGAGTTGAGAAAACGCGTTTCTTTCGGGCTGAAAAACACGTTTTGAAAAGTGTTCTGTTCCTGCCCTATAACTTACATGTTGTTGACCAAAGTTGCCAAAACGTGTTTATTTGTGCTGAAAAACACGTTTTGACAACTTCTGCACACTGGGGTTAAGGGCTGACTCATTGGGCTCTTCTGAGCCAGTCAGTTACACTGTGATTCCAAGGGTTGAGAAAACGCGTTTATTTCGGGCTGAAAAACACGTTTTGAAAAGTGTTCTGTTCCTGCCCTATAACTTACATGTTGTTGACCAAAGTTGCCAAAACGTGTTTATTTGTGCTGAAAAACACGTTTTGACAACTTCTGCACACTGGGGTTAAGGGCTGACTCAGTGGGCTCTTCTGAGCCAGTCAGTTACACTGTGATTCCAAGGGTTGAGAAAACGCGTTTATTTCGGGCTGAAAAACACGTTTTGAAAAGTGTTCTGTTCCTGCCCTATAACTTACATGTTGTTGACCAAAGTTGCCAAAACGTGTTTATTTGTGCTGAAAAACACGTTTTGACAACTTCTGCACACTGGGGTTAAGGGCTGACTCAGTGGGCTCTTCTGAGCCAGTCAGTTACACTGTGATTCCAAGGGTTGAGAAAACGCGTTTATTTCGGGCTGAAAAACACGTTTTGAAAAGTGTTCTGTTCCTGCCCTATAACTTACATGTTGTTGACCAAAGTTGCCAAAACGTGTTTATTTGTGCTGAAAAACACGTTTTGACAACTTCTGCACACTGGGGTTAAGGGCTGACTCAGTGGGCTCTTCTGAGCCAGTCAGTTACACTGTGATTCCAAGAGTTGAGAAAACGCGTTTATTTCGGGCTGAAAAACACGTTTTGAAAAGTGTTCTGTTCCTGCCCTATAACTTACATGTTGTTGACCAAAGTTGCCAAAACGTGTTTATTTGTGCTGAAAAACACGTTTTGACAACTTCTGCACACTGGGGTTAAGGGCTGACTCAGTGGGCTCTTCTGAGCCAGTCAGTTACACTGTGATTCCAGGAGTTGAGAAAACGCGTTTATTTCGGGCTGAAAAACACGTTTTGAAAAGTGTTCTGTTCCTGCCCTATAACTTACATGTTGGTGACCAAAGTTGCCAAAACGTGTTTATTTGTGCTGAAAAACACGTTTTGACAACTTCTGCACACTGGGGTTAAGGGCTGACTCAGTGGGCTCTTCTGAGCCAGTCAGTTACACTGTGATTCCAAGGGTTGAGAAAACGCGTTTATTTCGGGCTGAAAAACACGTTTTGAAAAGTGTTCTGTTCCTGCCCTATAACTTACATGTTGTTGACCAAAGTTGCCAAAACGTGTTTATTTGTGCTGAAAAACACGTTTTGACAACTTCTGCACACTGGGGTTAAGGGCTGACTCAGTGGGCTCTTCTGAGCCAGTCAGTTACACTGTGATTCCAAGGGTTGAGAAAACGCGTTTATTTCGGGCTGAAAAACACGTTTTGAAAAGTGTTCTGTTCCTGCCCTATAACTTACATGTTGTTGACCAAAGTTGCCAAAACGTGTTTATTTGTGCTGAAAAACACGTTTTGACAACTTCTGCACACTGGGGTTAAGGGCTGAATCAGTGGGCTCTTCTGAGCCAGTCAGTTACACTGTGATTCCAAGAGTTGAGAAAACGCGTTTATTTCGGGCTGAAAAACACGTTTTGAAAAGTGTTCTGTTCCTGCCCTATAAC
Organism: Lepisosteus platostomus; assembly: GCF_059453375.1. NCBI lineage: Eukaryota > Metazoa > Chordata > Actinopteri > Semionotiformes > Lepisosteidae > Lepisosteus > Lepisosteus platostomus. Next base: position 109,157 of record NW_028291706.1, read on the forward strand.
TTACATGTTGTTGACCAAAGTTGCCAAAACGTGTTTATTTGTGCTGAAAAACACGTTTTGACAACTTCTGCACACTGGGGTTAAGGGCTGACTCATTGGGCTCTTCTGAGCCAGTCAGTTACACTGTGATTCCAAGGGTTGAGAAAACGCGTTTATTTCGGGCTGAAAAACACGTTTTGAAAAGTGTTCTGTTCCTGCCCTATAACTTACATGTTGTTGACCAAAGTTGCCAAAACGTGTTTATTTGTGCTGAAAAACACGTTTTGACAACTTCTGCACACTGGGGTTAAGGGCTGACTCAGTGGGCTCTTCTGAGCCAGTCAGTTACACTGTGATTCCAAGGGTTGAGAAAACGCGTTTATTTCGGGCTGAAAAACACGTTTTGAAAAGTGTTCTGTTCCTGCCCTATAACTTACATGTTGTTGACCAAAGTTGCCAAAACGTGTTTATTTGTGCTGAAAAACACGTTTTGACAACTTCTGCACACTGGGGTTAAGGGCTGACTCAGTGGGCTCTTCTGAGCCAGTCAGTTACACTGTGATTCCAAGAGTTGAGAAAACGCGTTTATTTCGGGCTGAAAAACACGTTTTGAAAAGTGTTCTGTTCCTGCCCTATAACTTACATGTTGTTGACCAAAGTTGCCAAAACGTGTTTATTTGTGCTGAAAAACACGTTTTGACAACTTCTGCACACTGGGGTTAAGGGCTGACTCAGTGGGCTCTTCTGAGCCAGTCAGTTACACTGTGATTCCAGGAGTTGAGAAAACGCGTTTATTTCGGGCTGAAAAACACGTTTTGAAAAGTGTTCTGTTCCTGCCCTATAACTTACATGTTGGTGACCAAAGTTGCCAAAACGTGTTTATTTGTGCTGAAAAACACGTTTTGACAACTTCTGCACACTGGGGTTAAGGGCTGACTCAGTGGGCTCTTCTGAGCCAGTCAGTTACACTGTGATTCCAAGGGTTGAGAAAACGCGTTTATTTCGGGCTGAAAAACACGTTTTGAAAAGTGTTCTGTTCCTGCCCTATAACTTACATGTTGTTGACCAAAGTTGCCAAAACGTGTTTATTTGTGCTGAAAAACACGTTTTGACAACTTCTGCACACTGGGGTTAAGGGCTGACTCAGTGGGCTCTTCTGAGCCAGTCAGTTACACTGTGATTCCAAGGGTTGAGAAAACGCGTTTATTTCGGGCTGAAAAACACGTTTTGAAAAGTGTTCTGTTCCTGCCCTATAACTTACATGTTGTTGACCAAAGTTGCCAAAACGTGTTTATTTGTGCTGAAAAACACGTTTTGACAACTTCTGCACACTGGGGTTAAGGGCTGACTCAGTGGGCTCTTCTGAGCCAGTCAGTTACACTGTGATTCCAAGGGTTGAGAAAACGCGTTTATTTCGGGCTGAAAAACATGTTTTGAAAAGTGTTCTGTTCCTGCCCTATAACTTACATGTTGTTGACCAAAGTTGCCAAAACGTGTTTATTTGTGCTGAAAAACACGTTTTGACAACTTCTGCACACTGGGGTTAAGGGCTGACTCAGTGGGCTCTTCTGAGCCAGTCAGTTACACTGTGATTCCAAGAGTTGAGAAAACGCGTTTATTTCGGGCTGAAAAACACGTTTTGAAAAGTGTTCTGTTCCTGCCCTATAACTTACATGTTGTTGACCAAAGTTGCCAAAACGTGTTTATTTGTGCTGAAAAACACGTTTTGACAACTTCTGCATACTGGGGTTAAGGGCTGACTCAGTGGGCTCTTCTGAGCCAGTCAGTTACACTGTGATTCCAGGAGTTGAGAAAACGCGTTTATTTCGGGTTGAAAAACACGTTTTGAAAAGTGTTCTGTTCCTGCCCTATAACTTACATGTTGGTGACCAAAGTTGCCAAAACGTGTTTATTTGTGCTGAAAAACACGTTTTGACAACTTCTGCACACTGGGGTTAAGGGCTGACTCAGTGGGCTCTTCTGAGCCAGTCAGTTACACTGTGATTCCAAGGGTTGAGAAAACGCGTTTATTTCGGGCTGAAAAACACGTTTTGAAAAGTGTTCTGTTCCTGCCCTATAACTTACATGTTGTTGACCAAAGTTGCCAAAACGTGTTTATTTGTGCTGAAAAACACGTTTTGACAACTTCTGCACACTGGGGTTAAGGGCTGACTCAGTGGGCTCTTCTGAGCCAGTCAGTTACACTGTGATTCCAGGAGTTGAGAAAACGCGTTTATTTCGGGCTGAAAAACACGTTTTGAAAAGTGTTCTGTTCCTGCCCTATAACTTACATGTTGTTGACCAAAGTTGCCAAAACGTGTTTATTTGTGCTGAAAAACACGTTTTGACAACTTCTGCACACTGGGGTTAAGGGCTGACTCAGTGGGCTCTTCTGAGCCAGTCAGTTATACTGTGATTCCAGGAGTTGAGAAAACGCGTTTATTTCGGGCTGAAAAACACGTTTTGAAAAGTGTTCTGTTCCTGCCCTATAACTTACATGTTGGTGACCAAAGTTGCCAAAACGTGTTTATTTGTGCTTAAAAACACGTTTTGACAACTTCTGCACACTGGGGTTAAGGGCTGACTCAGTGGGCTCTTCTGAGCCAGTCAGTTACACTGTGATTCCAAGGGTTGAGAAAACGCGTTTATTTCGGGCTGAAAAACACGTTTTGAAAAGTGTTCTGTTCCTGCCCTATAACTTACATGTTGGTGACCAAAGTTGCCAAAACGTGTTTATTTGTGCTGAAAAACACGTTTTGACAACTTCTGCACACTGGGGTTAAGGGCTGACTCAGTGGGCTCTTCTGAGCCAGTCAGTTACACTGTGATTCCAAGGGTTGAGAAAACGCGTTTATTTCGGGCTGAAAAACACGTTTTGAAAAGTGTTCTGTTCCTGCCCTATAACTTACATGTTGTTGACCAAAGTTGCCAAACGTGTTTATTTGTGCTGAAAAACACGTTTTGACAACTTCTGCACACTGGGGTTAAGGGCTGACTCAGTGGGCTCTTCTGAGCCAGTCAGTTACACTGTGATTCCAAGGGTTGAGAAAACGCGTTTATTTCGGGCTGAAAAACACGTTTTGAAAAGTGTTCTGTTCCTGCCCTATAACTTACATGTTGTTGACCAAAGTTGCCAAAACGTGTTTATTTGTGCTGAAAAACACGTTTTGACAACTTCTGCACACTGGGGTTAAGGGCTGACTCAGTGGGCTCTTCTGAGCCAGTCAGTTACACTGTGATTCCAGGAGTTGAGAAAACGCGTTTATTTCGGGCTGAAAAACACGTTTTGAAAAGTGTTCTGTTCCTGCCCTATAACTTACATGTTGTTGACCAAAGTTGCCAAAACGTGTTTATTTGTGCTGAAAAACACGTTTTGACAACTTCTGCACACTGGGGTTAAGGGCTGACTCAGTGGGCTCTTCTGAGCCAGTCAGTTACACTGTGATTCCAAGGGTTGAGAAAACGCGTTTATTTCGGGCTGAAAAACACGTTTTGAAAAGTGTTCTGTTCCTGCCCTATAACTTACATGTTGTTGACCAAAGTTGCCAAAACGTGTTTATTTGTGCTGAAAAACACGTTTTGACAACTTCTGCACACTGGGGTTAAGGGCTGACTCAGTGGGCTCTTCTGAGCCAGTCAGTTACACTGTGATTCCAGGAGTTGAGAAAACGCGTTTATTTCGGGCTGAAAAACACGTTTTGAAAAGTGTTCTGTTCCTGCCCTATAACTTACATGTTGGTGACCAAAGTTGCCAAAACGTGTTTATTTGTGCTGAAAAACACGTTTTGACAACTTCTGCACACTGGGGTTAAGGGCTGAATCAGTGGGCTCTTCTGAGCCAGTCAGTTACACTGTGATTCCAAGAGTTGAGAAAACGCGTTTATTTCGGGCTGAAAAACACGTTTTGAAAAGTGTTCTGTTCCTGCCCTATAACTTACATGTTGTTGACCAAAGTTGCCAAAACGTGTTTATTTGTGCTGAAAAACACGTTTTGACAACTTCTGCACACTGGGGTTAAGGGCTGACTCAGTGGGCTCTTCTGAGCCAGTCAGTTACACTGTGATTCCAAGGGTTGAGAAAACGCGTTTATTTCGGGCTGAAAAACACGTTTTGAAAAGTGTTCTGTTCCTGCCCTATAACTTACATGTTGGTGACCAAAGTTGCCAAGACGTGTTTATTTGTGCTTAAAAACACGTTTTGACAACTTTTGCACACTGGGGTTAAGGGCTGACTCAGTGGGCTCTTCTGAGCCAGTCAGTTACACTGTGATTCCAAGGGTTGAGAAAACGCGTTTATTTCGGGCTGAAAAACACGTTTTGAAAAGTGTTCTGTTCCTGCCCTATAACTTACATGTTGGTGACCAAAGTTGCCAAGACGTGTTTATTTGTGCTTAAAAACACGTTTTGACAACTTTTGCACACTGGGGTTAAGGGCTGACTCAGTGGGCTCTTCTGAGCCAGTCAGTTACACTGTGATTCCAAGGGTTGAGAAAACGCGTTTATTTCGGGCTGAAAAACACGTTTTGAAAAGTGTTCTGTTCCTGCCCTATAACTTACATGTTGGTGACCAAAGTTGCCAAAACGTGTTTATTTGTGCTGAAAAACACGTTTTGACAACTTCTGCACACTGGGGTTAAGGGCTGAATCAGTGGGCTCTTCTGAGCCAGTCAGTTACACTGTGATTCCAAGAGTTGAGAAAACGCGTTTATTTCGGGCTGAAAAACACGTTTTGAAAAGTGTTCTGTTCCTGCCCTATAACTTACATGTTGTTGACCAAAGTTGCCAAAACGTGTTTATTTGTGCTGAAAAACACGTTTTGACAACTTCTGCACACTGGGGTTAAGGGCTGACTCAGTGGGCTCTTCTGAGCCAGTCAGTTACACTGTGATTCCAAGAGTTGAGAAAACGCGTTTATTTCGGGCTGAAAAACACGTTTTGAAAAGTGTTCTGTTCCTGCCCTATAACTTACATGTTGTTGACCAAAGTTGCCAAAACGTGTTTATTTGTGCTGAAAAACACGTTTTGACAACTTCTGCACACTGGGGTTAAGGGCTGACTCAGTGGGCTCTTCTGAGCCAGTCAGTTACACTGTGATTCCAGGAGTTGAGAAAACGCGTTTATTTCGGAATGAAAAACACGTTTTGAAAAGTGTTCTGTTCCTGCCCTATAACTTACATGTTGGTGACCAAAGTTGCCAAAACGTGTTTATTTGTGCTGAAAAACACGTTTTGACAACTTCTGCACACTGGGGTTAAGGGCTGAATCAGTGGGCTCTTCTGAGCCAGTCAGTTACACTGTGATTCCAAGAGTTGAGAAAACGCGTTTATTTCGGGCTGAAAAACACGTTTTGAAAAGTGTTCTGTTCCTGCCCTATAACTTACATGTTGTTGACCAAAGTTGCCAAAACGTGTTTATTTGTGCTGAAAAACACGTTTTGACAACTTCTGCACACTGGGGTTAAGGGCTGACTCAGTGGGCTCTTCTGAGCCAGTCAGTTACACTGTGATTCCAGGAGTTGAGAAAACGCGTTTATTTCGGGCTGAAAAACACGTTTTGAAAAGTGTTCTGTTCCTGCCCTATAACTTACATGTTGTTGACCAAAGTTGCCAAAACGTGTTTATTTGTGCTGAAAAACACGTTTTGACAACTTCTGCACACTGGGGTTAAGGGCTGACTCAGTGGGCTCTTCTGAGCCAGTCAGTTACACTGTGATTCCAAGGGTTGAGAAAACGCGTTTATTTCGGGCTGAAAAACACGTTTTGAAAAGTGTTCTGTTCCTGCCCTATAACTTACATGTTGGTGACCAAAGTTGCCAAAACGTGTTTATTTGTGCTGAAAAACACGTTTTGACAACTTCTGCACACTGGGGTTAAGGGCTGACTCAGTGGGCTCTTCTGAGCCAGTCAGTTACACTGTGATTCCAAGGGTTGAGAAAACGCGTTTATTTCGGGCTGAAAAACACGTTTTGAAAAGTGTTCTGTTCCTGCCCTATAACTTACATGTTGTTGACCAAAGTTGCCAAAACGTGTTTATTTGTGCTGAAAAACACGTTTTGACAACTTCTGCACACTGGGGTTAAGGGCTGACTCAGTGGGCTCTTCTGAGCCAGTCAGTTACACTGTGATTCCAAGGGTTGAGAAAACGCGTTTATTTCGGGCTGAAAAACACGTTTTGAAAAGTGTTCTGTTCCTGCCCTATAACTTACATGTTGTTGACCAAAGTTGCCAAAACGTGTTTATTTGTGCTGAAAAACACGTTTTGACAACTTCTGCACACTGGGGTTAAGGGCTGACTCAGTGGGCTCTTCTGAGCCAGTCAGTTACACTGTGATTCCAGGAGTTGAGAAAACGCGTTTATTTCGGGCTGAAAAACACGTTTTGAAAAGTGTTCTGTTCCTGCCCTATAACTTACATGTTGTTGACCAAAGTTGCCAAAACGTGTTTATTTGTGCTGAAAAACACGTTTTGACAACTTCTGCACACTGGGGTTAAGGGCTGACTCAGTGGGCTCTTCTGAACCAGTCAGTTACACTGTGATTCCAAGAGTTGAGAAAACGCGTTTATTTCGGGCTGAAAAACACGTTTTGAAAAGTGTTCTGTTCCTGCCCTATAACTTACATGTTGTTGACCAAAGTTGCCAAAACGTGTTTATTTATGCTGAAAAACACGTTTTGACAACTTCTGCACACTGGGGTTAAGGGCTGACTCAGTGGGCTCTTCTGAGCCAGTCAGTTACACTGTGATTCCAGGAGTTGAGAAAACGCGTTTATTTCGGGCTGAAAAACACGTTTTGAAAAGTGTTCTGTTCCTGCCCTATAACTTACATGTTGTTGACCAAAGTTGCCAAAACGTGTTTATTTGTGCTGAAAAACACGTTTTGACAACTTCTGCACACTGGGGTTAAGGGCTGACTCAGTGGGCTCTTCTGAGCCAGTCAGTTACACTGTGATTCCAAGGGTTGAGAAAACGCGTTTATTTCGGGCTGAAAAACACGTTTTGAAAAGTGTTCTGTTCCTGCCCTATAACTTACATGTTGTTGACCAAAGTTGCCAAAACGTGTTTATTTGTGCTGAAAAACACGTTTTGACAACTTCTGCACACTGGGGTTAAGGGCTGACTCAGTGGGCTCTTCTGAGCCAGTCAGTTACACTGTGATTCCAGGAGTTGAGAAAACGCGTTTATTTCGGGCTGAAAAACACGTTTTGAAAAGTGTTCTGTTCCTGCCCTATAACTTACATGTTGGTGACCAAAGTTGCCAAAACGTGTTTATTTGTGCTGAAAAACACGTTTTGACAACTTCTGCACACTGGGGTTAAGGGCTGAATCAGTGGGCTCTTCTGAGCCAGTCAGTTACACTGTGATTCCAAGAGTTGAGAAAACGCGTTTATTTCGGGCTGAAAAACACGTTTTGAAAAGTGTTCTGTTCCTGCCCTATAACTTACATGTTGTTGACCAAAGTTGCCAAAACGTGTTTATTTGTGCTGAAAAACACGTTTTGACAACTTCTGCACACTGGGGTTAAGGGCTGACTCAGTGGGCTCTTCTGAGCCAGTCAGTTACACTGTGATTCCAAGGGTTGAGAAAACGCGTTTATTTCGGGCTGAAAAACACGTTTTGAAAAGTGTTCTGTTCCTGCCCTATAACTTACATGTTGGTGACCAAAGTTGCCAAGACGTGGTTATTTGTGCTTAAAAACACGTTTTGACAACTTTTGCACACTGGGGTTAAGGGCTGACTCAGTGGGCTCTTCTGAGCCAGTCAGTTACACTGTGATTCCAAGGGTTGAGAAAACGCGTTTATTTCGGGCTGAAAAACACGTTTTGAAAAGTGTTCTGTTCCTGCCCTATAACTTACATGTTGGTGACCAAAGTTGCCAAAACGTGTTTATTTGTGCTGAAAAACACGTTTTGACAACTTCTGCACACTGGGGTTAAGGGCTGACTCAGTGGGCTCTTCTGAGCCAGTCAGTTACACTGTGATTCCAAGGGTTGAGAAAACGCGTTTATTTCGGGCTGAAAAACACGTTTTGAAAAGTGTTCTGTTCCTGCCCTATAACTTACATGTTGTTGACCAAAGTTGCCAAAACGTGTTTATTTGTGCTGAAAAACACGTTTTGACAACTCCTGCACACTGGGGTTAAGGGCTGACTCAGTGGGCTCTTCTGAGCCAGTCAGTTACACTGTGATTCCAAGAGTTGAGAAAACGCGTTTATTTCGGGCTGAAAAACACGTTTTGAAAAGTGTTCTGTTCCTGCCCTATAACTTACATGTTGTTGACCAAAGTTGCCAAAACGTGTTTATTTGTGCTGAAAAACACGTTTTGACAACTTCTGCACACTGGGGTTAAGGGCTGACTCAGTGGGCTCTTCTGAGCCAGTCAGTTACACTGTGATTCCAGGAGTTGAGAAAACGCGTTTATTTCGGGCTGAAAAACACGTTTTGAAAAGTGTTCTGTTCCTGCCCTATAACTTACATGTTGGTGACCAAAGTTGCCAAAACGTGTTTATTTGTGCTGAAAAACACGTTTTGACAACTTCTGCACACTGGGGTTAAGGGCTGAATCAGTGGGCTCTTCTGAGCCAGTCAGTTACACTGTGATTCCAAGAGTTGAGAAAACGCGTTTATTTCGGGCTGAAAAACACGTTTTGAAAAGTGTTCTGTTCCTGCCCTATAACTTACATGTTGTTGACCAAAGTTGCCAAAACGTGTTTATTTGTGCTGAAAAACACGTTTTGACAACTTCTGCACACTGGGGTTAAGGGCTGACTCAGTGGGCTCTTCTGAGCCAGTCAGTTACACTGTGATTCCAAGAGTTGAGAAAACGCGTTTATTTCGGGCTGAAAAACACGTTTTGAAAAGTGTTCTGTTCCTGCCCTATAACTTACATGTTGTTGACCAAAGTTGCCAAAACGTGTTTATTTGTGCTGAAAAACACGTTTTGACAACTTCTGCACACTGGGGTTAAGGGCTGACTCAGTGGGCTCTTCTGAGCCAGTCAGTTACACTGTGATTCCAGGAGTTGAGAAAACGCGTTTATTTCGGGCTGAAAAACACGTTTTGAAAAGTGTTCTGTTCCTGCCCTATAACTTACATGTTGGTGACCAAAGTTGCCAAAACGTGTTTATTTGTGCTGAAAAACACGTTTTGACAACTTCTGCACACTGGGGTTAAGGGCTGAATCAGTGGGCTCTTCTGAGCCAGTCAGTTACACTGTGATTCCAAGAGTTGAGAAAACGCGTTTCTTTCGGGCTGAAAAACACGTTTTGAAAAGTGTTCTGTTCCTGCCCTATAACTTACATGTTGTTGACCAAAGTTGCCAAAACGTGTTTATTTGTGCTGAAAAACACGTTTTGACAACTTCTGCACACTGGGGTTAAGGGCTGACTCATTGGGCTCTTCTGAGCCAGTCAGTTACACTGTGATTCCAAGGGTTGAGAAAACGCGTTTATTTCGGGCTGAAAAACACGTTTTGAAAAGTGTTCTGTTCCTGCCCTATAACTTACATGTTGTTGACCAAAGTTGCCAAAACGTGTTTATTTGTGCTGAAAAACACGTTTTGACAACTTCTGCACACTGGGGTTAAGGGCTGACTCAGTGGGCTCTTCTGAGCCAGTCAGTTACACTGTGATTCCAAGGGTTGAGAAAACGCGTTTATTTCGGGCTGAAAAACACGTTTTGAAAAGTGTTCTGTTCCTGCCCTATAACTTACATGTTGTTGACCAAAGTTGCCAAAACGTGTTTATTTGTGCTGAAAAACACGTTTTGACAACTTCTGCACACTGGGGTTAAGGGCTGACTCAGTGGGCTCTTCTGAGCCAGTCAGTTACACTGTGATTCCAAGGGTTGAGAAAACGCGTTTATTTCGGGCTGAAAAACACGTTTTGAAAAGTGTTCTGTTCCTGCCCTATAACTTACATGTTGTTGACCAAAGTTGCCAAAACGTGTTTATTTGTGCTGAAAAACACGTTTTGACAACTTCTGCACACTGGGGTTAAGGGCTGACTCAGTGGGCTCTTCTGAGCCAGTCAGTTACACTGTGATTCCAAGAGTTGAGAAAACGCGTTTATTTCGGGCTGAAAAACACGTTTTGAAAAGTGTTCTGTTCCTGCCCTATAACTTACATGTTGTTGACCAAAGTTGCCAAAACGTGTTTATTTGTGCTGAAAAACACGTTTTGACAACTTCTGCACACTGGGGTTAAGGGCTGACTCAGTGGGCTCTTCTGAGCCAGTCAGTTACACTGTGATTCCAGGAGTTGAGAAAACGCGTTTATTTCGGGCTGAAAAACACGTTTTGAAAAGTGTTCTGTTCCTGCCCTATAACTTACATGTTGGTGACCAAAGTTGCCAAAACGTGTTTATTTGTGCTGAAAAACACGTTTTGACAACTTCTGCACACTGGGGTTAAGGGCTGACTCAGTGGGCTCTTCTGAGCCAGTCAGTTACACTGTGATTCCAAGGGTTGAGAAAACGCGTTTATTTCGGGCTGAAAAACACGTTTTGAAAAGTGTTCTGTTCCTGCCCTATAACTTACATGTTGTTGACCAAAGTTGCCAAAACGTGTTTATTTGTGCTGAAAAACACGTTTTGACAACTTCTGCACACTGGGGTTAAGGGCTGACTCAGTGGGCTCTTCTGAGCCAGTCAGTTACACTGTGATTCTAAGGGTTGAGAAAACGCGTTTATTTCGGGCTGAAAAACACGTTTTGAAAAGTGTTCTGTTCCTGCCCTATAACTTACATGTTGTTGACCAAAGTTGCCAAAACGTGTTTATTTGTGCTGAAAAACACGTTTTGACAACTTCTGCACACTGGGGTTAAGGGCTGACTCAGTGGGCTCTTCTGAGCCAGTCAGTTACACTGTGATTCCAAGGGTTGAGAAAACGCGTTTATTTCGGGCTGAAAAACACGTTTTGAAAAGTGTTCTGTTCCTGCCCTATAACTTACATGTTGTTGACCAAAGTTGCCAAAACGTGTTTATTTGTGCTGAAAAACACGTTTTGACAACTTTTGCACACTGGGGTTAAGGGCTGACTCAGTGGGCTCTTCTGAGCCAGTCAGTTACACTGTGATTCCAAGGGTTGAGAAAACGCGTTTATTTCGGGCTGAAAAACACGTTTTGAAAAGTGTTCTGTTCCTGCCCTATAACTTACATGTTGGTGACCAAAGTTGCCAAAACGTGTTTATTTGTGCTGAAAAACACGTTTTGACAACTTCTGCACACTGGGGTTAAGGGCTGACTCAGTGGGCTCTTCTGAGCCAGTCAGTTACACTGTGATTCCAAGGGTTGAGAAAACGCGTTTATTTCGGGCTGAAAAACACGTTTTGAAAAGTGTTCTGTTCCTGCCCTATAACTTACATGTTGTTGACCAAAGTTGCCAAAACGTGTTTATTTGTGCTGAAAAACACGTTTTGACAACTCCTGCACACTGGGGTTAAGGGCTGACTCAGTGGGCTCTTCTGAGCCAGTCAGTTACACTGTGATTCCAAGAGTTGAGAAAACGCGTTTATTTCGGGCTGAAAAACACGTTTTGAAAAGTGTTCTGTTCCTGCCCTATAACTTACATGTTGTTGACCAAAGTTGTCAAAACGTGTTTATTTGTGCTGAAAAACACGTTTTGACAACTTCTGCACACTGGGGTTAAGGGCTGACTCAGTGGGCTCTTCTGAGCCAGTCAGTTACACTGTGATTCCAGGAGTTGAGAAAACGCGTTTATTTCGGGCTGAAAAACACGTTTTGAAAAGTGTTCTGTTCCTGCCCTATAACTTACATGTTGGTGACCAAAGTTGCCAAAACGTGTTTATTTGTGCTGAAAAACACGTTTTGACAACTTCTGCACACTGGGGTTAAGGGCTGAATCAGTGGGCTCTTCTGAGCCAGTCAGTTACACTGTGATTCCAAGAGTTGAGAAAACGCGTTTATTTCGGGCTGAAAAACACGTTTTGAAAAGTGTTCTGTTCCTGCCCTATAACTTACATGTTGTTGACCAAAGTTGCCAAAACGTGTTTATTTGTGCTGAAAAACACGTTTTGACAACTTCTGCACACTGGGGTTAAGGGCTGACTCAGTGGGCTCTTCTGAGCCAGTCAGTTACACTGTGATTCCAAGAGTTGAGAAAACGCGTTTATTTCGGGCTGAAAAACACGTTTTGAAAAGTGTTCTGTTCCTGCCCTATAACTTACATGTTGTTGACCAAAGTTGCCAAAACGTGTTTATTTGTGCTGAAAAACACGTTTTGACAACTTCTGCACACTGGGGTTAAGGGCTGACTCAGTGGGCTCTTCTGAGCCAGTCAGTTACACTGTGATTCCAGGAGTTGAGAAAACGCGTTTATTTCGGGCTGAAAAACACGTTTTGAAAAGTGTTCTGTTCCTGCCCTATAACTTACATGTTGGTGACCAAAGTTGCCAAAACGTGTTTATTTGTGCTGAAAAACACGTTTTGACAACTTCTGCACACTGGGGTTAAGGGCTGAATCAGTGGGCTCTTCTGAGCCAGTCAGTTACACTGTGATTCCAAGAGTTGAGAAAACGCGTTTCTTTCGGGCTGAAAAACACGTTTTGAAAAGTGTTCTGTTCCTGCCCTATAACTTACATGTTGTTGACCAAAGTTGCCAAAACGTGTTTATTTGTGCTGAAAAACACGTTTTGACAACTTCTGCACACTGGGGTTAAGGGCTGACTCATTGGGCTCTTCTGAGCCAGTCAGTTACACTGTGATTCCAAGGGTTGAGAAAACGCGTTTATTTCGGGCTGAAAAACACGTTTTGAAAAGTGTTCTGTTCCTGCCCTATAACTTACATGTTGTTGACCAAAGTTGCCAAAACGTGTTTATTTGTGCTGAAAAACACGTTTTGACAACTTCTGCACACTGGGGTTAAGGGCTGACTCAGTGGGCTCTTCTGAGCCAGTCAGTTACACTGTGATTCCAAGGGTTGAGAAAACGCGTTTATTTCGGGCTGAAAAACACGTTTTGAAAAGTGTTCTGTTCCTGCCCTATAACTTACATGTTGTTGACCAAAGTTGCCAAAACGTGTTTATTTGTGCTGAAAAACACGTTTTGACAACTTCTGCACACTGGGGTTAAGGGCTGACTCAGTGGGCTCTTCTGAGCCAGTCAGTTACACTGTGATTCCAAGGGTTGAGAAAACGCGTTTATTTCGGGCTGAAAAACACGTTTTGAAAAGTGTTCTGTTCCTGCCCTATAACTTACATGTTGTTGACCAAAGTTGCCAAAACGTGTTTATTTGTGCTGAAAAACACGTTTTGACAACTTCTGCACACTGGGGTTAAGGGCTGACTCAGTGGGCTCTTCTGAGCCAGTCAGTTACACTGTGATTCCAAGAGTTGAGAAAACGCGTTTATTTCGGGCTGAAAAACACGTTTTGAAAAGTGTTCTGTTCCTGCCCTATAACTTACATGTTGTTGACCAAAGTTGCCAAAACGTGTTTATTTGTGCTGAAAAACACGTTTTGACAACTTCTGCACACTGGGGTTAAGGGCTGACTCAGTGGGCTCTTCTGAGCCAGTCAGTTACACTGTGATTCCAGGAGTTGAGAAAACGCGTTTATTTCGGGCTGAAAAACACGTTTTGAAAAGTGTTCTGTTCCTGCCCTATAACTTACATGTTGGTGACCAAAGTTGCCAAAACGTGTTTATTTGTGCTGAAAAACACGTTTTGACAACTTCTGCACACTGGGGTTAAGGGCTGACTCAGTGGGCTCTTCTGAGCCAGTCAGTTACACTGTGATTCCAAGGGTTGAGAAAACGCGTTTATTTCGGGCTGAAAAACACGTTTTGAAAAGTGTTCTGTTCCTGCCCTATAACTTACATGTTGTTGACCAAAGTTGCCAAAACGTGTTTATTTGTGCTGAAAAACACGTTTTGACAACTTCTGCACACTGGGGTTAAGGGCTGACTCAGTGGGCTCTTCTGAGCCAGTCAGTTACACTGTGATTCCAAGGGTTGAGAAAACGCGTTTATTTCGGGCTGAAAAACACGTTTTGAAAAGTGTTCTGTTCCTGCCCTATAACTTACATGTTGTTGACCAAAGTTGCCAAAACGTGTTTATTTGTGCTGAAAAACACGTTTTGACAACTTCTGCACACTGGGGTTAAGGGCTGACTCAGTGGGCTCTTCTGAGCCAGTCAGTTACACTGTGATTCCAAGAGTTGAGAAAACGCGTTTATTTCGGGCTGAAAAACACGTTTTGAAAAGTGTTCTGTTCCTGCCCTATAACTTACATGTTGTTGACCAAAGTTTGCCAAAACGTGTTTATTTGTGCTGAAAAACACGTTTTGACAACTTCTGCACACTGGGGTTAAGGGCTGACTCAGTGGGCTCTTCTGAGCCAGTCAGTTACACTGTGATTCCAGGAGTTGAGAAAACGCGTTTATTTCGGGCTGAAAAACACGTTTTGAAAAGTGTTCTGTTCCTGCCCTATAACTTACATGTTGGTGACCAAAGTTGCCAAAACGTGTTTATTTGTGCTGAAAAACACGTTTTGACAACTTCTGCACACTGGGGTTAAGGGCTGACTCAGTGGGCTCTTCTGAGCCAGTCAGTTACACTGTGATTCCAAGGGTTGAGAAAACGCTTTTATTTCGGGCTGAAAAACACGTTTTGAAAAGTGTTCTGTTCCTGCCCTATAACTTACATGTTGTTGACCAAAGTTGCCAAAACGTGTTTATTTGTGCTGAAAAACACGTTTTGACAACTTCTGCACACTGGGGTTAAGGGCTGACTCAGTGGGCTCTTCTGAGCCAGTCAGTTACACTGTGATTCCAGGAGTTGAGAAAACGCATTTATTTCGGGCTGAAAAACACGTTTTGAAAAGTGTTCTGTTCCTGCCCTATAACTTACATGTTGTTGACCAAAGTTGCCAAAACGTGTTTATTTGTGCTGAAAAACACGTTTTGACAACTCCTGCACACTGGGGTTAAGGGCTGACTCAGTGGGCTCTTCTGAGCCAGTCAGTTACACTGTGATTCCAAGAGTTGAGAAAACGCGTTTATTTCGGGCTGAAAAACACGTTTTGAAAAGTGTTCTGTTCCTGCCCTATAACTTACATGTTGTTGACCAAAGTTGCCAAAACGTGTTTATTTGTGCTGAAAAACACGTTTTGACAACTTCTGCACACTGGGGTTAAGGGCTGACTCAGTGGGCTCTTCTGAGCCAGTCAGTTACACTGTGATTCCAGGAGTTGAGAAAACGCGTTTATTTCGGGCTGAAAAACACGTTTTGAAAAGTGTTCTGTTCCTGCCCTATAACTTACATGTTGGTGACCAAAGTTGCCAAAACGTGTTTATTTGTGCTGAAAAACACGTTTTGACAACTTCTGCACACTGGGGTTAAGGGCTGAATCAGTGGGCTCTTCTGAGCCAGTCAGTTACACTGTGATTCCAAGAGTTGAGAAAACGCGTTTATTTCGGGCTGAAAAACACGTTTTGAAAAGTGTTCTGTTCCTGCCCTATAACTTACATGTTGTTGACCAAAGTTGCCAAAACGTGTTTATTTGTGCTGAAAAACACGTTTTGACAACTTCTGCACACTGGGGTTAAGGGCTGACTCAGTGGGCTCTTCTGAGCCAGTCAGTTACACTGTGATTCCAGGAGTTGCGAAAACGCGTTTATTTCGGGCTGAAAAACACGTTTTGAAAAGTGTTCTGTTCTTGCCCTATAACTTACATGTTGGTGACCAAAGTTGCCAAAACGTGTTTATTTGTGCTGAAAAACACGTTTTGACAACTTCTGCACACTGGGGTTAAGGGCTGAATCAGTGGGCTCTTCTGAGCCAGTCAGTTACACTGTGATTCCAAGAGTTGAGAAAACGCGTTTATTTCGGGCTGAAAAACACGTTTTGAAAAGTGTTCTGTTCCTGCCCTATAACTTACATGTTGTTGACCAAAGTTGCCAAAACGTGTTTATTTGTGCTGAAAAACACGTTTTGACAACTTCTGCACACTGGGGTTAAGGGCTGACTCATTGGGCTCTTCTGAGCCAGTCAGTTACACTGTGATTCCAAGGGTTGAGAAAACGCGTTTATTTCGGGCTGAAAAACACGTTTTGAAAAGTGTTCTGTTCCTGCCCTATAACTTACATGTTGTTGACCAAAGTTGCCAAAACGTGTTTATTTGTGCTGAAAAACACGTTTTGACAACTTCTGCACACTGGGGTTAAGGGCTGACTCAGTGGGCTCTTCTGAGCCAGTCAGTTACACTGTGATTCCAAGGGTTGAGAAAACGCGTTTATTTCGGGCTGAAAAACACGTTTTGAAAAGTGTTCTGTTCCTGCCCTATAACTTACATGTTGTTGACCAAAGTTGCCAAAACGTGTTTATTTGTGCTGAAAAACACGTTTTGACAACTTCTGCACACTGGGGTTAAGGGCTGACTCAGTGGGCTCTTCTGAGCCAGTCAGTTACACTGTGATTCCAAGGGTTGAGAAAACGCGTTTATTTCGGGCTGAAAAACACGTTTTGAAAAGTGTTCTGTTCCTGCCCTATAACTTACATGTTGTTGACCAAAGTTGCCAAAACGTGTTTATTTGTGCTGAAAAACACGTTTTGACAACTTCTGCACACTGGGGTTAAGGGCTGACTCAGTGGGCTCTTCTGAGCCAGTCAGTTACACTGTGATTCCAAGAGTTGAGAAAACGCGTTTATTTCGGGCTGAAAAACACGTTTTGAAAAGTGTTCTGTTCCTGCCCTATAACTTACATGTTGTTGACCAAAGTTGCCAAAACGTGTTTATTTGTGCTGAAAAACACGTTTTGACAACTTCTGCACACTGGGGTTAAGGGCTGACTCAGTGGGCTCTTCTGAGCCAGTCAGTTACACTGTGATTCCAAGGGTTGAGAAAACGCGTTTATTTCGGGCTGAAAAACACGTTTTGAAAAGTGTTCTGTTCCTGCCCTATAACTTACATGTTGTTGACCAAAGTTGCCAAAACGTGTTTATTTGTGCTGAAAAACACGTTTTGACAACTTCTGCACACTGGGGTTAAGGGCTGACTCAGTGGGCTCTTCTGAGCCAGTCAGTTACACTGTGATTCCAAGGGTTGAGAAAACGCGTTTATTTCGGGCTGAAAAACACGTTTTGAAAAGTGTTCTGTTCCTGCCCTATAACTTACATGTTGTTGACCAAAGTTGCCAAAACGTGTTTATTTGTGCTGAAAAACACGTTTTGACAACTTCTGCACACTGGGGTTAAGGGCTGACTCAGTGGGCTCTTCTGAGCCAGTCAGTTACACTGTGATTCCAAGGGTTGAGAAAACGCGTTTATTTCGGGCTGAAAAACACGTTTTGAAAAGTGTTCTGTTCCTGCCCTATAACTTACATGTTGTTGACCAAAGTTGCCAAAACGTGTTTATTTGTGCTGAAAAACACGTTTTGACAACTTCTGCACACTGGGGTTAAGGGCTGACTCAGTGGGCTCTTCTGAGCCAGTCAGTTACACTGTGATTCCAAGAGTTGAGAAAACGCGTTTATTTCGGGCTGAAAAACACGTTTTGAAAAGTGTTCTGTTCCTGCCCTATAACTTACATGTTGTTGACCAAAGTTGCCAAAACGTGTTTATTTGTGCTGAAAAACACGTTTTGACAACTTCTGCACACTGGGGTTAAGGGCTGACTCAGTGGGCTCTTCTGAGCCAGTCAGTTACACTGTGATTCCAGGAGTTGAGAAAACGCGTTTATTTCGGGCTGAAAAACACGTTTTGAAAAGTGTTCTGTTCCTGCCCTATAACTTACATGTTGGTGACCAAAGTTGCCAAAACGTGTTTATTTGTGCTGAAAAACACGTTTTGACAACTTCTGCACACTGGGGTTAAGGGCTGACTCAGTGGGCTCTTCTGAGCCAGTCAGTTACACTGTGATTCCAAGGGTTGAGAAAACGCGTTTATTTCGGGCTGAAAAACACGTTTTGAAAAGTGTTCTGTTCCTGCCCTATAACTTACATGTTGTTGACCAAAGTTGCCAAAACGTGTTTATTTGTGCTGAAAAACACGTTTTGACAACTTCTGCACACTGGGGTTAAGGGCTGACTCAGTGGGCTCTTCTGAGCCAGTCAGTTACACTGTGATTCCAGGAGTTGAGAAAACGCGTTTATTTCGGGCTGAAAAACACGTTTTGAAAAGTGTTCTGTTCCTGCCCTATAACTTACATGTTGTTGACCAAAGTTGCCAAAACGTGTTTATTTGTGCTGAAAAACACGTTTTGACAACTTCTGCACACTGGGGTTAAGGGCTGACTCAGTGGGCTCTTCTGAGCCAGTCAGTTACACTGTGATTCCAGGAGTTGAGAAAACGCGTTTATTTCGGGCTGAAAAACACGTTTTGAAAAGTGTTCTGTTCCTGCCCTATAACTTACATGTTGGTGACCAAAGTTGCCAAAACGTGTTTATTTGTGCTGAAAAACACGTTTTGACAACTTCTGCACACTGGGGTTAAGGGCTGACTCAGTGGGCTCTTCTGAGCCAGTCAGTTACACTGTGATTCCAAGGGTTGAGAAAACGCGTTTATTTCGGGCTGAAAAACACGTTTTGAAAAGTGTTCTGTTCCTGCCCTATAACTTACATGTTGTTGACCAAAGTTGCCAAAACGTGTTTATTTGTGCTGAAAAACACGTTTTGACAACTTCTGCACACTGGGGTTAAGGGCTGACTCAGTGGGCTCTTCTGAGCCAGTCAGTTACACTGTGATTCCAAGGGTTGAGAAAACGCGTTTATTTCGGGCTGAAAAACACGTTTTGAAAAGTGTTCTGTTCCTGCCCTATAACTTACATGTTGTTGACCAAAGTTGCCAAAACGTGTTTATTTGTGCTGAAAAACACGTTTTGACAACTTCTGCACACTGGGGTTAAGGGCTGACTCAGTGGGCTCTTCTGAGCCAGTCAGTTACACTGTGATTCCAAGGGTTGAGAAAACGCGTTTATTTCGGGCTGAAAAACACGTTTTGAAAAGTGTTCTGTTCCTGCCCTATAACTTACATGTTGTTGACCAAAGTTGCCAAAACGTGTTTATTTGTGCTGAAAAACACGTTTTGACAACTTCTGCACACTGGGGTTAAGGGCTGACTCAGTGGGCTCTTCTGAGCCAGTCAGTTACACTGTGATTCCAAGAGTTGAGAAAACGCGTTTATTTCGGGCTGAAAAACACGTTTTGAAAAGTGTTCTGTTCCTGCCCTATAACTTACATGTTGTTGACCAAAGTTTGCCAAAACGTGTTTATTTGTGCTGAAAAACACGTTTTGACAACTTCTGCACACTGGGGTTAAGGGCTGACTCAGTGGGCTCTTCTGAGCCAGTCAGTTACACTGTGATTCCAGGAGTTGAGAAAACGCGTTTATTTCGGGCTGAAAAACACGTTTTGAAAAGTGTTCTGTTCCTGCCCTATAACTTACATGTTGGTGACCAAAGTTGCCAAAACGTGTTTATTTGTGCTGAAAAACACGTTTTGACAACTTCTGCACACTGGGGTTAAGGGCTGACTCAGTGGGCTCTTCTGAGCCAGTCAGTTACACTGTGATTCCAAGGGTTGAGAAAACGCGTTTATTTCGGGCTGAAAAACACGTTTTGAAAAGTGTTCTGTTCCTGCCCTATAACTTACATGTTGTTGACCAAAGTTGCCAAAACGTGTTTATTTGTGCTGAAAAACACGTTTTGACAACTTCTGCACACTGGGGTTAAGGGCTGACTCAGTGGGCTCTTCTGAGCCAGTCAGTTACACTGTGATTCCAGGAGTTGAGAAAACGCATTTATTTCGGGCTGAAAAACACGTTTTGAAAAGTGTTCTGTTCCTGCCCTATAACTTACATGTTGTTGACCAAAGTTGCCAAAACGTGTTTATTTGTGCTGAAAAACACGTTTTGACAACTCCTGCACACTGGGGTTAAGGGCTGACTCAGTGGGCTCTTCTGAGCCAGTCAGTTACACTGTGATTCCAAGAGTTGAGAAAACGCGTTTATTTCGGGCTGAAAAACACGTTTTGAAAAGTGTTCTGTTCCTGCCCTATAACTTACATGTTGTTGACCAAAGTTGCCAAAACGTGTTTATTTGTGCTGAAAAACACGTTTTGACAACTTCTGCACACTGGGGTTAAGGGCTGACTCAGTGGGCTCTTCTGAGCCAGTCAGTTACACTGTGATTCCAGGAGTTGAGAAAACGCGTTTATTTCGGGCTGAAAAACACGTTTTGAAAAGTGTTCTGTTCCTGCCCTATAACTTACATGTTGGTGACCAAAGTTGCCAAAACGTGTTTATTTGTGCTGAAAAACACGTTTTGACAACTTCTGCACACTGGGGTTAAGGGCTGAATCAGTGGGCTCTTCTGAGCCAGTCAGTTACACTGTGATTCCAAGAGTTGAGAAAACGCGTTTATTTCGGGCTGAAAAACACGTTTTGAAAAGTGTTCTGTTCCTGCCCTATAACTTACATGTTGTTGACCAAAGTTGCCAAAACGTGTTTATTTGTGCTGAAAAACACGTTTTGACAACTTCTGCACACTGGGGTTAAGGGCTGACTCAGTGGGCTCTTCTGAGCCAGTCAGTTACACTGTGATTCCAGGAGTTGCGAAAACGCGTTTATTTCGGGCTGAAAAACACGTTTTGAAAAGTGTTCTGTTCCTGCCCTATAACTTACATGTTGGTGACCAAAGTTGCCAAAACGTGTTTATTTGTGCTGAAAAACACGTTTTGACAACTTCTGCACACTGGGGTTAAGGGCTGAATCAGTGGGCTCTTCTGAGCCAGTCAGTTACACTGTGATTCCAAGAGTTGAGAAAACGCGTTTATTTCGGGCTGAAAAACACGTTTTGAAAAGTGTTCTGTTCCTGCCCTATAACTTACATGTTGTTGACCAAAGTTGCCAAAACGTGTTTATTTGTGCTGAAAAACACGTTTTGACAACTTCTGCACACTGGGGTTAAGGGCTGACTCAGTGGGCTCTTCTGAGCCAGTCAGTTACACTGTGATTCCAAGGGTTGAGAAAACGCGTTTATTTCGGGCTGAAAAACACGTTTTGAAAAGTGTTCTGTTCCTGCCCTATAACTTACATGTTGTTGACCAAAGTTGCCAAAACGTGTTTATTTGTGCTGAAAAACACGTTTTGACAACTTCTGCACACTGGGGTTAAGGGCTGACTCAGTGGGCTCTTCTGAGCCAGTCAGTTACACTGTGATTCCAAGGGTTGAGAAAACGCGTTTATTTCGGGCTGAAAAACACGTTTTGAAAAGTGTTCTGTTCCTGCCCTATAACTTACATGTTGTTGACCAAAGTTGCCAAAACGTGTTTATTTGTGCTGAAAAACACGTTTTGACAACTTCTGCACACTGGGGTTAAGGGCTGACTCAGTGGGCTCTTCTGAGCCAGTCAGTTACACTGTGATTCCAAGAGTTGAGAAAACGCGTTTATTTCGGGCTGAAAAACACGTTTTGAAAAGTGTTCTGTTCCTGCCCTATAACTTACATGTTGTTGACCAAAGTTGCCAAAACGTGTTTATTTGTGCTGAAAAACACGTTTTGACAACTTCTGCACACTGGGGTTAAGGGCTGACTCAGTGGGCTCTTCTGAGCCAGTCAGTTACACTGTGATTCCAGGAGTTGAGAAAACGCGTTTATTTCGGGCTGAAAAACACGTTTTGAAAAGTGTTCTGTTCCTGCCCTATAACTTACATGTTGGTGACCAAAGTTGCCAAAACGTGTTTATTTGTGCTGAAAAACACGTTTTGACAACTTCTGCACACTGGGGTTAAGGGCTGACTCAGTGGGCTCTTCTGAGCCAGTCAGTTACACTGTGATTCCAAGGGTTGAGAAAACGCGTTTATTTCGGGCTGAAAAACACGTTTTGAAAAGTGTTCTGTTCCTGCCCTATAACTTACATGTTGTTGACCAAAGTTGCCAAAACGTGTTTATTTGTGCTGAAAAACACGTTTTGACAACTTCTGCACACTGGGGTTAAGGGCTGACTCAGTGGGCTCTTCTGAGCCAGTCAGTTACACTGTGATTCCAAGGGTTGAGAAAACGCGTTTATTTCGGGCTGAAAAACACGTTTTGAAAAGTGTTCTGTTCCTGCCCTATAACTTACATGTTGTTGACCAAAGTTGCCAAAACGTGTTTATTTGTGCTGAAAAACACGTTTTGACAACTTCTGCACACTGGGGTTAAGGGCTGACTCAGTGGGCTCTTCTGAGCCAGTCAGTTACACTGTGATTCCAAGGGTTGAGAAAACGCGTTTATTTCGGGCTGAAAAACACGTTTTGAAAAGTGTTCTGTTCCTGCCCTATAACTTACATGTTGTTGACCAAAGTTGCCAAAACGTGTTTATTTGTGCTGAAAAACACGTTTTGACAACTTCTGCACACTGGGGTTAAGGGCTGACTCAGTGGGCTCTTCTGAGCCAGTCAGTTACACTGTGATTCCAAGGGTTGAGAAAACGCGTTTATTTCGGGCTGAAAAACACGTTTTGAAAAGTGTTCTGTTCCTGCCCTATAACTTACATGTTGTTGACCAAAGTTGCCAAAACGTGTTTATTTGTGCTGAAAAACACGTTTTGACAACTTCTGCACACTGGGGTTAAGGGCTGACTCAGTGGGCTCTTCTGAGCCAGTCAGTTACACTGTGATTCCAAGAGTTGAGAAAACGCGTTTATTTCGGGCTGAAAAACACGTTTTGAAAAGTGTTCTGTTCCTGCCCTATAACTTACATGTTGTTGACCAAAGTTGCCAAAACGTGTTTATTTGTGCTGAAAAACACGTTTTGACAACTTCTGCACACTGGGGTTAAGGGCTGACTCAGTGGGCTCTTCTGAGCCAGTCAGTTACACTGTGATTCCAGGAGTTGAGAAAACGCGTTTATTTCGGGCTGAAAAACACGTTTTGAAAAGTGTTCTGTTCCTGCCCTATAACTTACATGTTGGTGACCAAAGTTGCCAAAACGTGTTTATTTGTGCTGAAAAACACGTTTTGACAACTTCTGCACACTGGGGTTAAGGGCTGACTCAGTGGGCTCTTCTGAGCCAGTCAGTTACACTGTGATTCCAAGGGTTGAGAAAACGCGTTTATTTCGGGCTGAAAAACACGTTTTGAAAAGTGTTCTGTTCCTGCCCTATAACTTACATGTTGTTGACCAAAGTTGCCAAAACGTGTTTATTTGTGCTGAAAAACACGTTTTGACAACTTCTGCACACTGGGGTTAAGGGCTGACTCAGTGGGCTCTTCTGAGCCAGTCAGTTACACTGTGATTCCAGGAGTTGAGAAAACGCGTTTATTTCGGGCTGAAAAACACGTTTTGAAAAGTGTTCTGTTCCTGCCCTATAACTTACATGTTGTTGACCAAAGTTGCCAAAACGTGTTTATTTGTGCTGAAAAACACGTTTTGACAACTTCTGCACACTAGGGTTAAGGGCTGACTCAGTGGGCTCTTCTGAGCCAGTCAGTTACACTGTGATTCCAGGAGTTGAGAAAACGCGTTTATTTCGGGCTGAAAAACACGTTTTGAAAAGTGTTCTGTTCCTGCCCTATAACTTACATGTTGGTGACCAAAGTTGCCAAAACGTGTTTATTTGTGCTGAAAAACACGTTTTGACAACTTCTGCACACTGGGGTTAAGGGCTGACTCAGTGGGCTCTTCTGAGCCAGTCAGTTACACTGTGATTCCAAGGGTTGAGAAAACGCGTTTATTTCGGGCTGAAAAACACGTTTTGAAAAGTGTTCTGTTCCTGCCCTATAACTTACATGTTGTTGACCAAAGTTGCCAAAACGTGTTTATTTGTGCTGAAAAACACGTTTTGACAACTTCTGCACACTGGGGTTAAGGGCTGACTCAGTGGGCTCTTCTGAGCCAGTCAGTTACACTGTGATTCCAAGGGTTGAGAAAACGCGTTTATTTCGGGCTGAAAAACACGTTTTGAAAAGTGTTCTGTTCCTGCCCTATAACTTACATGTTGTTGACCAAAGTTGCCAAAACGTGTTTATTTGTGCTGAAAAACACGTTTTGACAACTTCTGCACACTGGGGTTAAGGGCTGACTCAGTGGGCTCTTCTGAGCCAGTCAGTTACACTGTGATTCCAAGGGTTGAGAAAACGCGTTTATTTCGGGCTGAAAAACACGTTTTGAAAAGTGTTCTGTTCCTGCCCTATAACTTACATGTTGTTGACCAAAGTTGCCAAAACGTGTTTATTTGTGCTGAAAAACACGTTTTGACAACTTCTGCACACTGGGGTTAAGGGCTGACTCAGTGGGCTCTTCTGAGCCAGTCAGTTACACTGTGATTCCAAGAGTTGAGAAAACGCGTTTATTTCGGGCTGAAAAACACGTTTTGAAAAGTGTTCTGTTCCTGCCCTATAACTTACATGTTGTTGACCAAAGTTTGCCAAAACGTGTTTATTTGTGCTGAAAAACACGTTTTGACAACTTCTGCACACTGGGGTTAAGGGCTGACTCAGTGGGCTCTTCTGAGCCAATCAGTTACACTGTGATTCCAGGAGTTGAGAAAACGCGTTTATTTCGGGCTGAAAAACACGTTTTGAAAAGTGTTCTGTTCCTGCCCTATAACTTACATGTTGGTGACCAAAGTTGCCAAAACGTGTTTATTTGTGCTGAAAAACACGTTTTGACAACTTCTGCACACTGGGGTTAAGGGCTGACTCAGTGGGCTCTTCTGAGCCAGTCAGTTACACTGTGATTCCAAGGGTTGAGAAAACGCGTTTATTTCGGGCTGAAAAACACGTTTTGAAAAGTGTTCTGTTCCTGCCCTATAACTTACATGTTGTTGACCAAAGTTGCCAAAACGTGTTTATTTGTGCTGAAAAACACGTTTTGACAACTTCTGCACACTGGGGTTAAGGGCTGACTCAGTGGGCTCTTCTGAGCCAGTCAGTTACACTGTGATTCCAGGAGTTGAGAAAACGCATTTATTTCGGGCTGAAAAACACGTTTTGAAAAGTGTTCTGTTCCTGCCCTATAACTTACATGTTGTTGACCAAAGTTGCCAAAACGTGTTTATTTGTGCTGAAAAACACGTTTTGACAACTCCTGCACACTGGGGTTAAGGGCTGACTCAGTGGGCTCTTCTGAGCCAGTCAGTTACACTGTGATTCCAAGAGTTGAGAAAACGCGTTTATTTCGGGCTGAAAAACACGTTTTGAAAAGTGTTCTGTTCCTGCCCTATAACTTACATGTTGTTGACCAAAGTTGCCAAAACGTGTTTATTTGTGCTGAAAAACACGTTTTGACAACTTCTGCACACTGGGGTTAAGGGCTGACTCAGTGGGCTCTTCTGAGCCAGTCAGTTACACTGTGATTCCAGGAGTTGAGAAAACGCGTTTATTTCGGGCTGAAAAACACGTTTTGAAAAGTGTTCTGTTCCTGCCCTATAACTTACATGTTGGTGACCAAAGTTGCCAAAACGTGTTTATTTGTGCTGAAAAACACGTTTTGACAACTTCTGCACACTGGGGTTAAGGGCTGAATCAGTGGGCTCTTCTGAGCCAGTCAGTTACACTGTGATTCCAAGAGTTGAGAAAACGCGTTTATTTCGGGCTGAAAAACACGTTTTGAAAAGTGTTCTGTTCCTGCCCTATAACTTACATGTTGTTGACCAAAGTTGCCAAAACGTGTTTATTTGTGCTGAAAAACACGTTTTGACAACTTCTGCACACTGGGGTTAAGGGCTGACTCAGTGGGCTCTTCTGAGCCAGTCAGTTACACTGTGATTCCAGGAGTTGCGAAAACGCGTTTATTTCGGGCTGAAAAACACGTTTTGAAAAGTGTTCTGTTCCTGCCCTATAACTTACATGTTGGTGACCAAAGTTGCCAAAACGTGTTTATTTGTGCTGAAAAACACGTTTTGACAACTTCTGCACACTGGGGTTAAGGGCTGAATCAGTGGGCTCTTCTGAGCCAGTCAGTTACACTGTGATTCCAAGAGTTGAGAAAACGCGTTTATTTCGGGCTGAAAAACACGTTTTGAAAAGTGTTCTGTTCCTGCCCTATAACTTACATGTTGTTGACCAAAGTTGCCAAAACGTGTTTATTTGTGCTGAAAAACACGTTTTGACAACTTCTGCACACTGGGGTTAAGGGCTGACTCATTGGGCTCTTCTGAGCCAGTCAGTTACACTGTGATTCCAAGGGTTGAGAAAACGCGTTTATTTCGGGCTGAAAAACACGTTTTGAAAAGTGTTCTGTTCCTGCCCTATAACTTACATGTTGTTGACCAAAGTTGCCAAAACGTGTTTATTTGTGCTGAAAAACACGTTTTGACAACTTCTGCACACTGGGGTTAAGGGCTGACTCAGTGGGCTCTTCTGAGCCAGTCTGTTACACTGTGATTCCAAGGGTTGAGAAAACGCGTTTATTTCGGGCTGAAAAACACGTTTTGAAAAGTGTTCTGTTCCTGCCCTATAACTTACATGTTGTTGACCAAAGTTGCCAAAACGTGTTTATTTGTGCTGAAAAACACGTTTTGACAACTTCTGCACACTGGGGTTAAGGGCTGACTCAGTGGGCTCTTCTGAGCCAGTCAGTTACACTGTGATTCCAAGGGTTGAGAAAACGCGTTTATTTCGGGCTGAAAAACACGTTTTGAAAAGTGTTCTGTTCCTGCCCTATAACTTACATGTTGTTGACCAAAGTTGCCAAAACGTGTTTATTTGTGCTGAAAAACACGTTTTGACAACTTCTGCACACTGGGGTTAAGGGCTGACTCAGTGGGCTCTTCTGAGCCAGTCAGTTACACTGTGATTCCAAGAGTTGAGAAAACGCGTTTATTTCGGGCTGAAAAACACGTTTTGAAAAGTGTTCTGTTCCTGCCCTATAACTTACATGTTGTTGACCAAAGTTGCCAAAACGTGTTTATTTGTGCTGAAAAACACGTTTTGACAACTTCTGCACACTGGGGTTAAGGGCTGACTCAGTGGGCTCTTCTGAGCCAGTCAGTTACACTGTGATTCCAGGAGTTGAGAAAACGCGTTTATTTCGGGCTGAAAAACACGTTTTGAAAAGTGTTCTGTTCCTGCCCTATAACTTACATGTTGGTGACCAAAGTTGCCAAAACGTGTTTATTTGTGCTGAAAAACACGTTTTGACAACTTCTGCACACTGGGGTTAAGGGCTGACTCAGTGGGCTCTTCTGAGCCAGTCAGTTACACTGTGATTCCAAGGGTTGAGAAAACGCGTTTATTTCGGGCTGAAAAACACGTTTTGAAAAGTGTTCTGTTCCTGCCCTATAACTTACATGTTGTTGACCAAAGTTGCCAAAACGTGTTTATTTGTGCTGAAAAACACGTTTTGACAACTTCTGCACACTGGGGTTAAGGGCTGACTCAGTGGGCTCTTCTGAGCCAGTCAGTTACACTGTGATTCCAAGGGTTGAGAAAACGCGTTTATTTCGGGCTGAAAAACACGTTTTGAAAAGTGTTCTGTTCCTGCCCTATAACTTACATGTTGTTGACCAAAGTTGCCAAAACGTGTTTATTTGTGCTGAAAAACACGTTTTGACAACTTCTGCACACTGGGGTTAAGGGCTGACTCAGTGGGCTCTTCTGAGCCAGTCAGTTACACTGTGATTCCAAGGGTTGAGAAAACGCGTTTATTTCGGGCTGAAAAACACGTTTTGAAAAGTGTTCTGTTCCTGCCCTATAACTTACATGTTGTTGACCAAAGTTGCCAAAACGTGTTTATTTGTGCTGAAAAACACGTTTTGACAACTTCTGCACACTGGGGTTAAGGGCTGACTCAGTGGGCTCTTCTGAGCCAGTCAGTTACACTGTGATTCCAAGAGTTGAGAAAACGCGTTTATTTCGGGCTGAAAAACACGTTTTGAAAAGTGTTCTGTTCCTGCCCTATAACTTACATGTTGTTGACCAAAGTTGCCAAAACGTGTTTATTTGTGCTGAAAAACACGTTTTGACAACTTCTGCACACTGGGGTTAAGGGCTGACTCAGTGGGCTCTTCTGAGCCAGTCAGTTACACTGTGATTCCAGGAGTTGAGAAAACGCGTTTATTTCGGGCTGAAAAACACGTTTTGAAAAGTGTTCTGTTCCTGCCCTATAACTTACATGTTGGTGACCAAAGTTGCCAAAACGTGTTTATTTGTGCTGAAAAACACGTTTTGACAACTTCTGCACACTGGGGTTAAGGGCTGACTCAGTGGGCTCTTCTGAGCCAGTCAGTTACACTGTGATTCCAAGGGTTGAGAAAACGCGTTTATTTCGGGCTGAAAAACACGTTTTGAAAAGTGTTCTGTTCCTGCCCTATAACTTACATGTTGTTGACCAAAGTTGCCAAAACGTGTTTATTTGTGCTGAAAAACACGTTTTGACAACTTCTGCACACTGGGGTTAAGGGCTGACTCAGTGGGCTCTTCTGAGCCAGTCAGTTACACTGTGATTCCAGGAGTTGAGAAAACGCGTTTATTTCGGGCTGAAAAACACGTTTTGAAAAGTGTTCTGTTCCTGCCCTATAACTTACATGTTGGTGACCAAAGTTGCCAAAACGTGTTTATTTGTGCTTAAAAACACGTTTTGACAACTTCTGCACACTGGGGTTAAGGGCTGACTCAGTGGGCTCTTCTGAGCCAGTCAGTTACACTGTGATTCCAAGGGTTGAGAAAACGCGTTTATTTCGGGCTGAAAAACACGTTTTGAAAAGTGTTCTGTTCCTGCCCTATAACTTACATGTTGGTGACCAAAGTTGCCAAAACGTGTTTATTTGTGCTGAAAAACACGTTTTGACAACTTCTGCACACTGGGGTTAAGGGCTGACTCAGTGGGCTCTTCTGAGCCAGTCAGTTACACTGTGATTCCAAGGGTTGAGAAAACGCGTTTATTTCGGGCTGAAAAACACGTTTTGAAAAGTGTTCTGTTCCTGCCCTATAACTTACATGTTGTTGACCAAAGTTGCCAAACGTGTTTATTTGTGCTGAAAAACACGTTTTGACAACTTCTGCACACTGGGGTTAAGGGCTGACTCAGTGGGCTCTTCTGAGCCAGTCAGTTACACTGTGATTCCAAGGGTTGAGAAAACGCGTTTATTTCGGGCTGAAAAACACGTTTTGAAAAGTGTTCTGTTCCTGCCCTATAACTTACATGTTGTTGACCAAAGTTGCCAAAACGTGTTTATTTGTGCTGAAAAACACGTTTTGACAACTTCTGCACACTGGGGTTAAGGGCTGACTCAGTGGGCTCTTCTGAGCCAGTCAGTTACACTGTGATTCCAGGAGTTGAGAAAACGCGTTTATTTCGGGCTGAAAAACACGTTTTGAAAAGTGTTCTGTTCCTGCCCTATAACTTACATGTTGTTGACCAAAGTTGCCAAAACGTGTTTATTTGTGCTGAAAAACACGTTTTGACAACTTCTGCACACTGGGGTTAAGGGCTGACTCAGTGGGCTCTTCTGAGCCAGTCAGTTACACTGTGATTCCAGGAGTTGAGAAAACGCGTTTATTTCGG
Organism: Lepisosteus platostomus; assembly: GCF_059453375.1. Lineage (NCBI taxonomy): Eukaryota > Metazoa > Chordata > Actinopteri > Semionotiformes > Lepisosteidae > Lepisosteus > Lepisosteus platostomus. Next base: position 138,571 of record NW_028291706.1, read on the forward strand.
GCTGAAAAACACGTTTTGAAAAGTGTTCTGTTCCTGCCCTATAACTTACATGTTGGTGACCAAAGTTGCCAAAACGTGTTTATTTGTGCTGAAAAACACGTTTTGACAACTTCTGCACACTGGGGTTAAGGGCTGAATCAGTGGGCTCTTCTGAGCCAGTCAGTTACACTGTGATTCCAAGAGTTGAGAAAACGCGTTTATTTCGGGCTGAAAAACACGTTTTGAAAAGTGTTCTGTTCCTGCCCTATAACTTACATGTTGTTGACCAAAGTTGCCAAAACGTGTTTATTTGTGCTGAAAAACACGTTTTGACAACTTCTGCACACTGGGGTTAAGGGCTGACTCAGTGGGCTCTTCTGAGCCAGTCAGTTACACTGTGATTCCAGGAGTTGAGAAAACGCGTTTATTTCGGGCTGAAAAACACGTTTTGAAAAGTGTTCTGTTCCTGCCCTATAACTTACATGTTGTTGACCAAAGTTGCCAAAACGTGTTTATTTGTGCTGAAAAACACGTTTTGACAACTTCTGCACACTGGGGTTAAGGGCTGACTCATTGGGCTCTTCTGAGCCAGTCAGTTACACTGTGATTCCAAGGGTTGAGAAAACGCGTTTATTTCGGGCTGAAAAACACGTTTTGAAAAGTGTTCTGTTCCTGCCCTATAACTTACATGTTGTTGACCAAAGTTGCCAAAACGTGTTTATTTGTGCTGAAAAACACGTTTTGACAACTTCTGCACACTGGGGTTAAGGGCTGACTCAGTGGGCTCTTCTGAGCCAGTCAGTTACACTGTGATTCCAAGGGTTGAGAAAACGCGTTTATTTCGGGCTGAAAAACACGTTTTGAAAAGTGTTCTGTTCCTGCCCTATAACTTACATGTTGTTGACCAAAGTTGCCAAAACGTGTTTATTTGTGCTGAAAAACACGTTTTGACAACTTCTGCACACTGGGGTTAAGGGCTGACTCAGTGGGCTCTTCTGAGCCAGTCAGTTACACTGTGATTCCAAGGGTTGAGAAAACGCGTTTATTTCGGGCTGAAAAACACGTTTTGAAAATTGTTCTGTTCCTGCCCTATAACTTACATGTTGTTGACCAAAGTTGCCAAAACGTGTTTATTTGTGCTGAAAAACACGTTTTGACAACTTCTGCACACTGGGGTTAAGGGCTGACTCAGTGGGCTCTTCTGAGCCAGTCAGTTACACTGTGATTCCAAGAGTTGAGAAAACGCGTTTATTTCGGGCTGAAAAACACGTTTTGAAAAGTGTTCTGTTCCTGCCCTATAACTTACATGTTGTTGACCAAAGTTGCCAAAACGTGTTTATTTGTGCTGAAAAACACGTTTTGACAACTTCTGCACACTGGGGTTAAGGGCTGACTCAGTGGGCTCTTCTGAGCCAGTCAGTTACACTGTGATTCCAGGAGTTGAGAAAACGCGTTTATTTCGGGCTGAAAAACACGTTTTGAAAAGTGTTCTGTTCCTGCCCTATAACTTACATGTTGGTGACCAAAGTTGCCAAAACGTGTTTATTTGTGCTGAAAAACACGTTTTGACAACTTCTGCACACTGGGGTTAAGGGCTGACTCAGTGGGCTCTTCTGAGCCAGTCAGTTACACTGTGATTCCAAGGGTTGAGAAAACGCGTTTATTTCGGGCTGAAAAACACGTTTTGAAAAGTGTTCTGTTCCTGCCCTATAACTTACATGTTGTTGACCAAAGTTGCCAAAACGTGTTTATTTGTGCTGAAAAACACGTTTTGACAACTTCTGCACACTGGGGTTAAGGGCTGACTCAGTGGGCTCTTCTGAGCCAGTCAGTTACACTGTGATTCCAAGGGTTGAGAAAACGCGTTTATTTCGGGCTGAAAAACACGTTTTGAAAAGTGTTCTGTTCCTGCCCTATAACTTACATGTTGGTGACCAAAGTTGCCAAAACGTGTTTATTTGTGCTGAAAAACACGTTTTGACAACTTCTGCACACTGGGGTTAAGGGCTGACTCAGTGGGCTCTTCTGAGCCAGTCAGTTACACTGTGATTCCAAGGGTTGAGAAAACGCGTTTATTTCGGGCTGAAAAACACGTTTTGAAAAGTGTTCTGTTCCTGCCCTATAACTTACATGTTGGTGACCAAAGTTGCCAAAACGTGTTTATTTGTGCTGAAAAACACGTTTTGACAACTTCTGCACACTGGGGTTAAGGGCTGACTCAGTGGGCTCTTCTGAGCCAGTCAGTTACACTGTGATTCCAAGGGTTGAGAAAACGCGTTTATTTCGGGCTGAAAAACACGTTTTGAAAAGTGTTCTGTTCCTGCCCTATAACTTACATGTTGTTGACCAAAGTTGCCAAAACGTGTTTATTTGTGCTGAAAAACACGTTTTGACAACTTCTGCACACTGGGGTTAAGGGCTGACTCAGTGGGCTCTTCTGAGCCAGTCAGTTACACTGTGATTCCAAGGGTTGAGAAAACGCGTTTATTTCGGGCTGAAAAACACGTTTTGAAAAGTGTTCTGTTCCTGCCCTATAACTTACATGTTGTTGACCAAAGTTGCCAAAACGTGTTTATTTGTGCTGAAAAACACGTTTTGACAACTTCTGCACACTGGGGTTAAGGGCTGACTCAGTGGGCTCTTCTGAGCCAGTCAGTTACACTGTGATTCCAGGAGTTGAGAAAACGCGTTTATTTCGGGCTGAAAAACACGTTTTGAAAAGTGTTCTGTTCCTGCCCTATAACTTACATGTTGGTGACCAAAGTTGCCAAAACGTGTTTATTTGTGCTGAAAAACACGTTTTGACAACTTCTGCACACTGGGGTTAAGGGCTGAATCAGTGGGCTCTTCTGAGCCAGTCAGTTACACTGTGATTCCAAGGGTTGAGAAAACGCGTTTATTTCGGGCTGAAAAACACGTTTTGAAAAGTGTTCTGTTCCTGCCCTATAACTTACATGTTGTTGACCAAAGTTGCCAAAACGTGTTTATTTGTGCTGAAAAACACGTTTTGACAACTTCTGCACACTGGGGTTAAGGGCTGACTCAGTGGGCTCTTCTGAACCAGTCAGTTACACTGTGATTCCAAGAGTTGAGAAAACGCGTTTATTTCGGGCTGAAAAACACGTTTTGAAAAGTGTTCTGTTCCTGCCCTATAACTTACATGTTGTTGACCAAAGTTGCCAAAACGTGTTTATTTATGCTGAAAAACACGTTTTGACAACTTCTGCACACTGGGGTTAAGGGCTGACTCAGTGGGCTCTTCTGAGCCAGTCAGTTACACTGTGATTCCAGGAGTTGAGAAAACGCGTTTATTTCGGGCTGAAAAACACGTTTTGAAAAGTGTTCTGTTCCTGCCCTATAACTTACATGTTGTTGACCAAAGTTGCCAAAACGTGTTTATTTGTGCTGAAAAACACGTTTTGACAACTTCTGCACACTGGGGTTAAGGGCTGACTCAGTGGGCTCTTCTGAGCCAGTCAGTTACACTGTGATTCCAAGGGTTGAGAAAACGCGTTTATTTCGGGCTGAAAAACACGTTTTGAAAATTGTTCTGTTCCTGCCCTATAACTTACATGTTGTTGACCAAAGTTGCCAAAACGTGTTTATTTGTGCTGAAAAACACGTTTTGACAACTTCTGCACACTGGGGTTAAGGGCTGACTCAGTGGGCTCTTCTGAGCCAGTCAGTTACACTGTGATTCCAAGAGTTGAGAAAACGCGTTTATTTCGGGCTGAAAAACACGTTTTGAAAAGTGTTCTGTTCCTGCCCTATAACTTACATGTTGTTGACCAAAGTTGCCAAAACGTGTTTATTTGTGCTGAAAAACACGTTTTGACAACTTCTGCACACTGGGGTTAAGGGCTGACTCAGTGGGCTCTTCTGAGCCAGTCAGTTACACTGTGATTCCAGGAGTTGAGAAAACGCGTTTATTTCGGGCTGAAAAACACGTTTTGAAAAGTGTTCTGTTCCTGCCCTATAACTTACATGTTGGTGACCAAAGTTGCCAAAACGTGTTTATTTGTGCTGAAAAACACGTTTTGACAACTTCTGCACACTGGGGTTAAGGGCTGACTCAGTGGGCTCTTCTGAGCCAGTCAGTTACACTGTGATTCCAAGGGTTGAGAAAACGCGTTTATTTCGGGCTGAAAAACACGTTTTGAAAAGTGTTCTGTTCCTGCCCTATAACTTACATGTTGTTGACCAAAGTTGCCAAAACGTGTTTATTTGTGCTGAAAAACACGTTTTGACAACTTCTGCACACTGGGGTTAAGGGCTGACTCAGTGGGCTCTTCTGAGCCAGTCAGTTACACTGTGATTCCAAGGGTTGAGAAAACGCGTTTATTTCGGGCTGAAAAACACGTTTTGAAAAGTGTTCTGTTCCTGCCCTATAACTTACATGTTGGTGACCAAAGTTGCCAAAACGTGTTTATTTGTGCTGAAAAACACGTTTTGACAACTTCTGCACACTGGGGTTAAGGGCTGACTCAGTGGGCTCTTCTGAGCCAGTCAGTTACACTGTGATTCCAAGGGTTGAGAAAACGCGTTTATTTCGGGCTGAAAAACACGTTTTGAAAAGTGTTCTGTTCCTGCCCTATAACTTACATGTTGGTGACCAAAGTTGCCAAAACGTGTTTATTTGTGCTGAAAAACACGTTTTGACAACTTCTGCACACTGGGGTTAAGGGCTGACTCAGTGGGCTCTTCTGAGCCAGTCAGTTACACTGTGATTCCAAGGGTTGAGAAAACGCGTTTATTTCGGGCTGAAAAACACGTTTTGAAAAGTGTTCTGTTCCTGCCCTATAACTTACATGTTGTTGACCAAAGTTGCCAAAACGTGTTTATTTGTGCTGAAAAACACGTTTTGACAACTTCTGCACACTGGGGTTAAGGGCTGACTCAGTGGGCTCTTCTGAGCCAGTCAGTTACACTGTGATTCCAAGGGTTGAGAAAACGCGTTTATTTCGGGCTGAAAAACACGTTTTGAAAAGTGTTCTGTTCCTGCCCTATAACTTACATGTTGTTGACCAAAGTTGCCAAAACGTGTTTATTTGTGCTGAAAAACACGTTTTGACAACTTCTGCACACTGGGGTTAAGGGCTGACTCAGTGGGCTCTTCTGAGCCAGTCAGTTACACTGTGATTCCAGGAGTTGAGAAAACGCGTTTATTTCGGGCTGAAAAACACGTTTTGAAAAGTGTTCTGTTCCTGCCCTATAACTTACATGTTGGTGACCAAAGTTGCCAAAACGTGTTTATTTGTGCTGAAAAACACGTTTTGACAACTTCTGCACACTGGGGTTAAGGGCTGAATCAGTGGGCTCTTCTGAGCCAGTCAGTTACACTGTGATTCCAAGGGTTGAGAAAACGCGTTTATTTCGGGCTGAAAAACACGTTTTGAAAAGTGTTCTGTTCCTGCCCTATAACTTACATGTTGTTGACCAAAGTTGCCAAAACGTGTTTATTTGTGCTGAAAAACACGTTTTGACAACTTCTGCACACTGGGGTTAAGGGCTGACTCAGTGGGCTCTTCTGAACCAGTCAGTTACACTGTGATTCCAAGAGTTGAGAAAACGCGTTTATTTCGGGCTGAAAAACACGTTTTGAAAAGTGTTCTGTTCCTGCCCTATAACTTACATGTTGTTGACCAAAGTTGCCAAAACGTGTTTATTTATGCTGAAAAACACGTTTTGACAACTTCTGCACACTGGGGTTAAGGGCTGACTCAGTGGGCTCTTCTGAGCCAGTCAGTTACACTGTGATTCCAGGAGTTGAGAAAACGCGTTTATTTCGGGCTGAAAAACACGTTTTGAAAAGTGTTCTGTTCCTGCCCTATAACTTACATGTTGGTGACCAAAGTTGCCAAAACGTGTTTATTTGTGCTGAAAAACACGTTTTGACAACTTCTGCACACTGGGGTTAAGGGCTGACTCAGTGGGCTCTTCTGAGCCAGTCAGTTACACTGTGATTCAAAGGGTTGAGAAAACGCGTTTATTTCGGGCTGAAAAACACGTTTTGAAAAGTGTTCTGTTCCTGCCCTATAACTTACATGTTGGTGACCAAAGTTGCCAAAACGTGTTTATTTGTGCTGAAAAACACGTTTTGACAACTTCTGCACACTGGGGTTAAGGGATGACTCAGTGGGCTCTTCTGAGCCAGTCAGTTACACTGTGATTCCAAGGGTTGAGAAAACGCGTTTATTTCGGGCTGAAAAACACGTTTTGAAAAGTGTTCTGTTCCTGCCCTATAACTTACATGTTGTTGACCAAAGTTGCCAAAACGTGTTTATTTGGGCTGAAAAACACGTTTTGACAACTTCTGCACACTGGGGTTAAGGGCTGACTCAGTGGGCTCTTCTGAGCCAGTCAGTTACACTGTGATTCCAGGAGTTGAGAAAACGCGTTTATTTCGGGCTGAAAAACACGTTTTGAAAAGTGTTCTGTTCCTGCCCTATAACTTACATGTTGTTGACCAAAGTTGCCAAAACGTGTTTATTTGTGCTGAAAAACACGTTTTGACAACTTCTGCACACTGGGGTTAAGGGCTGACTCAGTGGGCTCTTCTGAGCCAGTCAGTTACACTGTGATTCCAGGAGTTGAGAAAACGCGTTTATTTCGGGCTGAAAAACACGTTTTGAAAAGTGTTCTGTTCCTGCCCTATAACTTACATGTTGGTGACCAAAGTTGCCAAGACGTGTTTATTTGTGCTTAAAAACACGTTTTGACAACTTTTGCACACTGGGGTTAAGGGCTGACTCAGTGGGCTCTTCTGAGCCAGTCAGTTACACTGTGATTCCAAGGGTTGAGAAAACGCGTTTATTTCGGGCTGAAAAACACGTTTTGAAAAGTGTTCTGTTCCTGCCCTATAACTTACATGTTGGTGACCAAAGTTGCCAAAACGTGTTTATTTGTGCTGAAAAACACGTTTTGACAACTTCTGCACACTGGGGTTAAGGGCTGACTCAGTGGGCTCTTCTGAGCCAGTCAGTTACACTGTGATTCCAAGGGTTGAGAAAACGCGTTTATTTCGGGCTGAAAAACACGTTTTGAAAAGTGTTCTGTTCCTGCCCTATAACTTACATGTTGTTGACCAAAGTTGCCAAAACGTGTTTATTTGTGCTGAAAAACACGTTTTGACAACTCCTGCACACTGGGGTTAAGGGCTGACTCAGTAGGCTCTTCTGAGCCAGTCAGTTACACTGTGATTCCAAGAGTTGAGAAAACGCGTTTATTTCGGGCTGAAAAACACGTTTTGAAAAGTGTTCTGTTCCTGCCCTATAACTTACATGTTGTTGACCAAAGTTGCCAAAACGTGTTTATTTGTGCTGAAAAACACGTTTTGACAACTTCTGCACACTGGGGTTAAGGGCTGACTCAGTGGGCTCTTCTGAGCCAGTCAGTTACACTGTGATTCCAGGAGTTGCGAAAACGCGTTTATTTCGGGCTGAAAAACACGTTTTGAAAAGTGTTCTGTTCCTGCCCTATAACTTACATGTTGGTGACCAAAGTTGCCAAAACTTGTTTATTTGTGCTGAAAAACACGTTTTGACAACTTCTGCACACTGGGGTTAAGGGCTGAATCAGTGGGCTCTTCTGAGCCAGTCAGTTACACTGTGATTCCAAGAGTTGAGAAAACGCGTTTATTTCGGGCTGAAAAACACGTTTTGAAAAATGTTCTGTTCCTGCCCTATAACTTACATGTTGTTGACCAAAGTTGCCAAAACGTGTTTATTTGTGCTGAAAAACACGTTTTGACAACTTCTGCACACTGGGGTTAAGGGCTGACTCATTGGGCTCTTCTGAGCCAGTCAGTTACACTGTGATTCCAAGGGTTGAGAAAACGCGTTTATTTCGGGCTGAAAAACACGTTTTGAAAAGTGTTCTGTTCCTGCCCTATAACTTACATGTTGTTGACCAAAGTTGCCAAAACGTGTTTATTTGTGCTGAAAAACACGTTTTGACAACTTCTGCACACTGGGGTTAAGGGCTGACTCAGTGGGCTCTTCTGAGCCAGTCAGTTACACTGTGATTCCAAGGGTTGAGAAAACGCGTTTATTTCGGGCTGAAAAACACGTTTTGAAAAGTGTTCTGTTCCTGCCCTATAACTTACATGTTGTTGACCAAAGTTGCCAAAACGTGTTTATTTGTGCTGAAAAACACGTTTTGACAACTTCTGCACACTGGGGTTAAGGGCTGACTCAGTGGGCTCTTCTGAGCCAGTCAGTTACACTGTGATTCCAAGGGTTGAGAAAACGCGTTTATTTCGGGCTGAAAAACACGTTTTGAAAAGTGTTCTGTTCCTGCCCTATAACTTACATGTTGTTGACCAAAGTTGCCAAAACGTGTTTATTTGTGCTGAAAAACACGTTTTGACAACTTCTGCACACTGGGGTTAAGGGCTGACTCAGTGGGCTCTTCTGAGCCAGTCAGTTACACTGTGATTCCAAGAGTTGAGAAAACGCGTTTATTTCGGGCTGAAAAACACGTTTTGAAAAGTGTTCTGTTCCTGCCCTATAACTTACATGTTGTTGACCAAAGTTGCCAAAACGTGTTTATTTGTGCTGAAAAACACGTTTTGACAACTTCTGCACACTGGGGTTAAGGGCTGACTCAGTGGGCTCTTCTGAGCCAGTCAGTTACACTGTGATTCCAGGAGTTGAGAAAACGCGTTTATTTCGGGCTGAAAAACACGTTTTGAAAAGTGTTCTGTTCCTGCCCTATAACTTACATGTTGGTGACCAAAGTTGCCAAAACGTGTTTATTTGTGCTGAAAAACACGTTTTGACAACTTCTGCACACTGGGGTTAAGGGCTGACTCAGTGGGCTCTTCTGAGCCAGTCAGTTACACTGTGATTCCAAGGGTTGAGAAAACGCGTTTATTTCGGGCTGAAAAACACGTTTTGAAAAGTGTTCTGTTCCTGCCCTATAACTTACATGTTGGTGACCAAAGTTGCCAAAACGTGTTTATTTGTGCTTAAAAACACGTTTTGACAACTTCTGCACACTGGGGTTAAGGGCTGACTCAGTGGGCTCTTCTGAGCCAGTCAGTTACACTGTGATTCCAAGGGTTGAGAAAACGCGTTTATTTCGGGCTGAAAAACACGTTTTGAAAAGTGTTCTGTTCCTGCCCTATAACTTACATGTTGTTGACCAAAGTTGCCAAACGTGTTTATTTGTGCTGAAAAACACGTTTTGACAACTTCTGCACACTGGGGTTAAGGGCTGACTCAGTGGGCTCTTCTGAGCCAGTCAGTTACACTGTGATTCCAAGGGTTGAGAAAACGCGTTTATTTCGGGCTGAAAAACACGTTTTGAAAAGTGTTCTGTTCCTGCCCTATAACTTACATGTTGTTGACCAAAGTTGCCAAAACGTGTTTATTTGTGCTGAAAAACACGTTTTGACAACTTCTGCACACTGGGGTTAAGGGCTGACTCAGTGGGCTCTTCTGAGCCAGTCAGTTACACTGTGATTCCAGGAGTTGAGAAAACGCGTTTATTTCGGGCTGAAAAACACGTTTTGAAAAGTGTTCTGTTCCTGCCCTATAACTTACATGTTGTTGACCAAAGTTGCCAAAACGTGTTTATTTGTGCTGAAAAACACGTTTTGACAACTTCTGCACACTGGGGTTAAGGGCTGACTCAGTGGGCTCTTCTGAGCCAGTCAGTTACACTGTGATTCCAGGAGTTGAGAAAACGCGTTTATTTCGGGCTGAAAAACACGTTTTGAAAAGTGTTCTGTTCCTGCCCTATAACTTACATGTTGGTGACCAAAGTTGCCAAAACGTGTTTATTTGTGCTGAAAAACACGTTTTGACAACTTCTGCACACTGGGGTTAAGGGCTGAATCAGTGGGCTCTTCTGAGCCAGTCAGTTACACTGTGATTCCAAGAGTTGAGAAAACGCGTTTATTTCGGGCTGAAAAACACGTTTTGAAAAGTGTTCTGTTCCTGCCCTATAACTTACATGTTGTTGACCAAAGTTGCCAAAACGTGTTTATTTGTGCTGAAAAACACGTTTTGACAACTTCTGCACACTGGGGTTAAGGGCTGACTCAGTGGGCTCTTCTGAGCCAGTCAGTTACACTGTGATTCCAGGAGTTGAGAAAACGCGTTTATTTCGGGCTGAAAAACACGTTTTGAAAAGTGTTCTGTTCCTGCCCTATAACTTACATGTTGTTGACCAAAGTTGCCAAAACGTGTTTATTTGTGCTGAAAAACACGTTTTGACAACTTCTGCACACTGGGGTTAAGGGCTGACTCATTGGGCTCTTCTGAGCCAGTCAGTTACACTGTGATTCCAAGGGTTGAGAAAACGCGTTTATTTCGGGCTGAAAAACACGTTTTGAAAAGTGTTCTGTTCCTGCCCTATAACTTACATGTTGTTGACCAAAGTTGCCAAAACGTGTTTATTTGTGCTGAAAAACACGTTTTGACAACTTCTGCACACTGGGGTTAAGGGCTGACTCAGTGGGCTCTTCTGAGCCAGTCAGTTACACTGTGATTCCAAGGGTTGAGAAAACGCGTTTATTTCGGGCTGAAAAACACGTTTTGAAAAGTGTTCTGTTCCTGCCCTATAACTTACATGTTGTTGACCAAAGTTGCCAAAACGTGTTTATTTGTGCTGAAAAACACGTTTTGACAACTTCTGCACACTGGGGTTAAGGGCTGACTCAGTGGGCTCTTCTGAGCCAGTCAGTTACACTGTGATTCCAAGGGTTGAGAAAACGCGTTTATTTCGGGCTGAAAAACACGTTTTGAAAATTGTTCTGTTCCTGCCCTATAACTTACATGTTGTTGACCAAAGTTGCCAAAACGTGTTTATTTGTGCTGAAAAACACGTTTTGACAACTTCTGCACACTGGGGTTAAGGGCTGACTCAGTGGGCTCTTCTGAGCCAGTCAGTTACACTGTGATTCCAGGAGTTGAGAAAACGCGTTTATTTCGGGCTGAAAAACACGTTTTGAAAAGTGTTCTGTTCCTGCCCTATAACTTACATGTTGGTGACCAAAGTTGCCAAAACGTGTTTATTTGTGCTGAAAAACACGTTTTGACAACTTCTGCACACTGGGGTTAAGGGCTGACTCAGTGGGCTCTTCTGAGCCAGTCAGTTACACTGTGATTCCAAGGGTTGAGAAAACGCGTTTATTTCGGGCTGAAAAACACGTTTTGAAAAGTGTTCTGTTCCTGCCCTATAACTTACATGTTGTTGACCAAAGTTGCCAAAACGTGTTTATTTGTGCTGAAAAACACGTTTTGACAACTTCTGCACACTGGGGTTAAGGGCTGACTCAGTGGGCTCTTCTGAGCCAGTCAGTTACACTGTGATTCCAAGGGTTGAGAAAACGCGTTTATTTCGGGCTGAAAAACACGTTTTGAAAAGTGTTCTGTTCCTGCCCTATAACTTACATGTTGTTGACCAAAGTTGCCAAAACGTGTTTATTTGTGCTGAAAAACACGTTTTGACAACTTCTGCACACTGGGGTTAAGGGCTGACTCAGTGGGCTCTTCTGAGCCAGTCAGTTACACTGTGATTCCAAGGGTTGAGAAAACGCGTTTATTTCGGGCTGAAAAACACGTTTTGAAAAGTGTTCTGTTCCTGCCCTATAACTTACATGTTGGTGACCAAAGTTGCCAAAACGTGTTTATTTGTGCTGAAAAACACGTTTTGACAACTTCTGCACACTGGGGTTAAGGGCTGACTCAGTGGGCTCTTCTGAGCCAGTCAGTTACACTGTGATTCCAAGGGTTGAGAAAACGCGTTTATTTCGGGCTGAAAAACACGTTTTGAAAAGTGTTCTGTTCCTGCCCTATAACTTACATGTTGGTGACCAAAGTTGCCAAAACGTGTTTATTTGTGCTGAAAAACACGTTTTGACAACTTCTGCACACTGGGGTTAAGGGCTGACTCAGTGGGCTCTTCTGAGCCAGTCAGTTACACTGTGATTCCAAGGGTTGAGAAAACGCGTTTATTTCGGGCTGAAAAACACGTTTTGAAAAGTGTTCTGTTCCTGCCCTATAACTTACATGTTGTTGACCAAAGTTGCCAAAACGTGTTTATTTGTGCTGAAAAACACGTTTTGACAACTTCTGCACACTGGGGTTAAGGGCTGACTCAGTGGGCTCTTCTGAGCCAGTCAGTTACACTGTGATTCCAAGGGTTGAGAAAACGCGTTTATTTCGGGCTGAAAAACACGTTTTGAAAAGTGTTCTGTTCCTGCCCTATAACTTACATGTTGTTGACCAAAGTTGCCAAAACGTGTTTATTTGTGCTGAAAAACACGTTTTGACAACTTCTGCACACTGGGGTTAAGGGCTGACTCAGTGGGCTCTTCTGAGCCAGTCAGTTACACTGTGATTCCAGGAGTTGAGAAAACGCGTTTATTTCGGGCTGAAAAACACGTTTTGAAAAGTGTTCTGTTCCTGCCCTATAACTTACATGTTGGTGACCAAAGTTGCCAAAACGTGTTTATTTGTGCTGAAAAACACGTTTTGACAACTTCTGCACACTGGGGTTAAGGGCTGAATCAGTGGGCTCTTCTGAGCCAGTCAGTTACACTGTGATTCCAAGGGTTGAGAAAACGCGTTTATTTCGGGCTGAAAAACACGTTTTGAAAAGTGTTCTGTTCCTGCCCTATAACTTACATGTTGTTGACCAAAGTTGCCAAAACGTGTTTATTTGTGCTGAAAAACACGTTTTGACAACTTCTGCACACTGGGGTTAAGGGCTGACTCAGTGGGCTCTTCTGAACCAGTCAGTTACACTGTGATTCCAAGAGTTGAGAAAACGCGTTTATTTCGGGCTGAAAAACACGTTTTGAAAAGTGTTCTGTTCCTGCCCTATAACTTACATGTTGTTGACCAAAGTTGCCAAAACGTGTTTATTTATGCTGAAAAACACGTTTTGACAACTTCTGCACACTGGGGTTAAGGGCTGACTCAGTGGGCTCTTCTGAGCCAGTCAGTTACACTGTGATTCCAGGAGTTGAGAAAACGCGTTTATTTCGGGCTGAAAAACACGTTTTGAAAAGTGTTCTGTTCCTGCCCTATAACTTACATGTTGGTGACCAAAGTTGCCAAAACGTGTTTATTTGTGCTGAAAAACACGTTTTGACAACTTCTGCACACTGGGGTTAAGGGCTGAATCAGTGGGCTCTTCTGAGCCAGTCAGTTACACTGTGATTCCAAGGGTTGAGAAAACGCGTTTATTTCGGGCTGAAAAACACGTTTTGAAAAGTGTTCTGTTCCTGCCCTATAACTTACATGTTGTTGACCAAAGTTGCCAAAACGTGTTTATTTGTGCTGAAAAACACGTTTTGACAACTTCTGCACACTGGGGTTAAGGGCTGACTCAGTGGGCTCTTCTGAACCAGTCAGTTACACTGTGATTCCAAGAGTTGAGAAAACGCGTTTATTTCGGGCTGAAAAACACGTTTTGAAAAGTGTTCTGTTCCTGCCCTATAACTTACATGTTGTTGACCAAAGTTGCCAAAACGTGTTTATTTATGCTGAAAAACACGTTTTGACAACTTCTGCACACTGGGGTTAAGGGCTGACTCAGTGGGCTCTTCTGAGCCAGTCAGTTACACTGTGATTCCAGGAGTTGAGAAAACGCGTTTATTTCGGGCTGAAAAACACGTTTTGAAAAGTGTTCTGTTCCTGCCCTATAACTTACATGTTGGTGACCAAAGTTGCCAAAACGTGTTTATTTGTGCTGAAAAACACGTTTTGACAACTTCTGCACACTGGGGTTAAGGGCTGACTCAGTGGGCTCTTCTGAGCCAGTCAGTTACACTGTGATTCCAAGGGTTGAGAAAACGCGTTTATTTCGGGCTGAAAAACACGTTTTGAAAAGTGTTCTGTTCCTGCCCTATAACTTACATGTTGTTGACCAAAGTTGCCAAAACGTGTTTATTTGTGCTGAAAAACACGTTTTGACAACTTCTGCACACTGGGGTTAAGGGCTGACTCAGTGGGCTCTTCTGAGCCAGTCAGTTACACTGTGATTCCAGGAGTTGAGAAAACGCGTTTATTTCGGGCTGAAATACACGTTTTGAAAAGTGTTCTGTTCCTGCCCTATAACTTACATGTTGGTGACCAAAGTTGCCAAAACGTGTTTATTTGTGCTGAAAAACACGTTTTGACAACTTCTGCACACTGGGGTTAAGGGCTGAATCAGTGGGCTCTTCTGAGCCAGTCAGTTACACTGTGATTCCAAGGGTTGAGAAAACGCGTTTATTTCGGGCTGAAAAACACGTTTTGAAAAGTGTTCTGTTCCTGCCCTATAACTTACATGTTGTTGACCAAAGTTGCCAAAACGTGTTTATTTGTGCTGAAAAACACGTTTTGACAACTTCTGCACACTGGGGTTAAGGGCTGACTCAGTGGGCTCTTCTGAACCAGTCAGTTACACTGTGATTCCAAGAGTTGAGAAAACGCGTTTATTTCGGGCTGAAAAACACGTTTTGAAAAGTGTTCTGTTCCTGCCCTATAACTTACATGTTGTTGACCAAAGTTGCCAAAACGTGTTTATTTATGCTGAAAAACACGTTTTGACAACTTCTGCACACTGGGGTTAAGGGCTGACTCAGTGGGCTCTTCTGAGCCAGTCAGTTACACTGTGATTCCAGGAGTTGAGAAAACGCGTTTATTTCGGGCTGAAAAACACGTTTTGAAAAGTGTTCTGTTCCTGCCCTATAACTTACATGTTGGTGACCAAAGTTGCCAAAACGTGTTTATTTGTGCTGAAAAACACGTTTTGACAACTTCTGCACACTGGGGTTAAGGGCTGAATCAGTGGGCTCTTCTGAGCCAGTCAGTTACACTGTGATTCCAAGGGTTGAGAAAACGCGTTTATTTCGGGCTGAAAAACACGTTTTGAAAAGTGTTCTGTTCCTGCCCTATAACTTACATGTTGTTGACCAAAGTTGCCAAAACGTGTTTATTTGTGCTGAAAAACACGTTTTGACAACTTCTGCACACTGGGGTTAAGGGCTGACTCAGTGGGCTCTTCTGAACCAGTCAGTTACACTGTGATTCCAAGAGTTGAGAAAACGCGTTTATTTCGGGCTGAAAAACACGTTTTGAAAAGTGTTCTGTTCCTGCCCTATAACTTACATGTTGTTGACCAAAGTTGCCAAAACGTGTTTATTTATGCTGAAAAACACGTTTTGACAACTTCTGCACACTGGGGTTAAGGGCTGACTCAGTGGGCTCTTCTGAGCCAGTCAGTTACACTGTGATTCCAGGAGTTGAGAAAACGCGTTTATTTCGGGCTGAAAAACACGTTTTGAAAAGTGTTCTGTTCCTGCCCTATAACTTACATGTTGGTGACCAAAGTTGCCAAAACGTGTTTATTTGTGCTGAAAAACACGTTTTGACAACTTCTGCACACTGGGGTTAAGGGCTGACTCAGTGGGCTCTTCTGAGCCAGTCAGTTACACTGTGATTCAAAGGGTTGAGAAAACGCGTTTATTTCGGGCTGAAAAACACGTTTTGAAAAGTGTTCTGTTCCTGCCCTATAACTTACATGTTGGTGACCAAAGTTGCCAAAACGTGTTTATTTGTGCTGAAAAACACGTTTTGACAACTTCTGCACACTGGGGTTAAGGGATGACTCAGTGGGCTCTTCTGAGCCAGTCAGTTACACTGTGATTCCAAGGGTTGAGAAAACGCGTTTATTTCGGGCTGAAAAACACGTTTTGAAAAGTGTTCTGTTCCTGCCCTATAACTTACATGTTGTTGACCAAAGTTGCCAAAACGTGTTTATTTGGGCTGAAAAACACGTTTTGACAACTTCTGCACACTGGGGTTAAGGGCTGACTCAGTGGGCTCTTCTGAGCCAGTCAGTTACACTGTGATTCCAGGAGTTGAGAAAACGCGTTTATTTCGGGCTGAAAAACACGTTTTGAAAAGTGTTCTGTTCCTGCCCTATAACTTACATGTTGTTGACCAAAGTTGCCAAAACGTGTTTATTTGTGCTGAAAAACACGTTTTGACAACTTCTGCACACTGGGGTTAAGGGCTGACTCAGTGGGCTCTTCTGAGCCAGTCAGTTACACTGTGATTCCAGGAGTTGAGAAAACGCGTTTATTTCGGGCTGAAAAACACGTTTTGAAAAGTGTTCTGTTCCTGCCCTATAACTTACATGTTGGTGACCAAAGTTGCCAAGACGTGTTTATTTGTGCTTAAAAACACGTTTTGACAACTTTTGCACACTGGGGTTAAGGGCTGACTCAGTGGGCTCTTCTGAGCCAGTCAGTTACACTGTGATTCCAAGGGTTGAGAAAAAGCGTTTATTTCGGGCTGAAAAACACGTTTTGAAAAGTGTTCTGTTCCTGCCCTATAACTTACATGTTGGTGACCAAAGTTGCCAAAACGTGTTTATTTGTGCTGAAAAACACGTTTTGACAACTTCTGCACACTGGGGTTAAGGGCTGACTCAGTGGGCTCTTCTGAGCCAGTCAGTTACACTGTGATTCCAAGGGTTGAGAAAACGCGTTTATTTCGGGCTGAAAAACACGTTTTGAAAAGTGTTCTGTTCCTGCCCTATAACTTACATGTTGTTGACCAAAGTTGCCAAAACGTGTTTATTTGTGCTGAAAAACACGTTTTGACAACTCCTGCACACTGGGGTTAAGGGCTGACTCAGTAGGCTCTTCTGAGCCAGTCAGTTACACTGTGATTCCAAGAGTTGAGAAAACGCGTTTATTTCGGGCTGAAAAACACGTTTTGAAAAGTGTTCTGTTCCTGCCCTATAACTTACATGTTGTTGACCAAAGTTGCCAAAACGTGTTTATTTGTGCTGAAAAACACGTTTTGACAACTTCTGCACACTGGGGTTAAGGGCTGACTCAGTGGGCTCTTCTGAGCCAGTCAGTTACACTGTGATTCCAGGAGTTGAGAAAACGCGTTTATTTCGGGCTGAAAAACACGTTTTGAAAAGTGTTCTGTTCCTGCCCTATAACTTACATGTTGGTGACCAAAGTTGCCAAAACGTGTTTATTTGTGCTGAAAAACACGTTTTGACAACTTCTGCACACTGGGGTTAAGGGCTGAATCAGTGGGCTCTTCTGAGCCAGTCAGTTACACTGTGATTCCAAGAGTTGAGAAAACGCGTTTATTTCGGGCTGAAAAACACGTTTTGAAAAGTGTTCTGTTCCTGCCCTATAACTTACATGTTGTTGACCAAAGTTGCCAAAACGTGTTTATTTGTGCTGAAAAACACGTTTTGACAACTTCTGCACACTGGGGTTAAGGGCTGACTCAGTGGGCTCTTCTGAGCCAGTCAGTTACACTGTGATTCCAAGAGTTGAGAAAACGCGTTTATTTCGGGCTGAAAAACACGTTTTGAAAAGTGTTCTGTTCCTGCCCTATAACTTACATGTTGTTGACCAAAGTTGCCAAAACGTGTTTATTTGTGCTGAAAAACACGTTTTGACAACTTCTGCACACTGGGGTTAAGGGCTGACTCAGTGGGCTCTTCTGAGCCAGTCAGTTACACTGTGATTCCAGGAGTTGAGAAAACGCGTTTATTTCGGGCTGAAAAACACGTTTTGAAAAGTGTTCTGTTCCTGCCCTATAACTTACATGTTGGTGACCAAAGTTGCCAAAACGTGTTTATTTGTGCTGAAAAACACGTTTTGACAACTTCTGCACACTGGGGTTAAGGGCTGAATCAGTGGGCTCTTCTGAGCCAGTCAGTTACACTGTGATTCCAAGAGTTGAGAAAACGCGTTTATTTCGGGCTGAAAAACACGTTTTGAAAAGTGTTCTGTTCCTGCCCTATAACTTACATGTTGTTGACCAAAGTTGCCAAAACGTGTTTATTTGTGCTGAAAAACACGTTTTGACAACTTCTGCACACTGGGGTTAAGGGCTGACTCAGTGGGCTCTTCTGAGCCAGTCAGTTACACTGTGATTCCAAGAGTTGAGAAAACGCGTTTATTTCGGGCTGAAAAACACGTTTTGAAAAGTGTTCTGTTCCTGCCCTATAACTTACATGTTGTTGACCAAAGTTGCCAAAACGTGTTTATTTGTGCTGAAAAACACGTTTTGACAACTTCTGCACACTGGGGTTAAGGGCTGACTCAGTGGGCTCTTCTGAACCAGTCAGTTACACTGTGATTCCAAGAGTTGAGAAAACGCGTTTATTTCGGGCTGAAAAACACGTTTTGAAAAGTGTTCTGTTCCTGCCCTATAACTTACATGTTGTTGACCAAAGTTGCCAAAACGTGTTTATTTATGCTGAAAAACACGTTTTGACAACTTCTGCACACTGGGGTTAAGGGCTGACTCAGTGGGCTCTTCTGAGCCAGTCAGTTACACTGTGATTCCAGGAGTTGAGAAAACGCGTTTATTTCGGGCTGAAAAACACGTTTTGAAAAGTGTTCTGTTCCTGCCCTATAACTTACATGTTGGTGACCAAAGTTGCCAAAACGTGTTTATTTGTGCTGAAAAACACGTTTTGACAACTTCTGCACACTGGGGTTAAGGGCTGAATCAGTGGGCTCTTCTGAGCCAGTCAGTTACACTGTGATTCCAAGGGTTGAGAAAACGCGTTTATTTCGGGCTGAAAAACACGTTTTGAAAAGTGTTCTGTTCCTGCCCTATAACTTACATGTTGTTGACCAAAGTTGCCAAAACGTGTTTATTTGTGCTGAAAAACACGTTTTGACAACTTCTGCACACTGGGGTTAAGGGCTGACTCAGTGGGCTCTTCTGAACCAGTCAGTTACACTGTGATTCCAAGAGTTGAGAAAACGCGTTTATTTCGGGCTGAAAAACACGTTTTGAAAAGTGTTCTGTTCCTGCCCTATAACTTACATGTTGTTGACCAAAGTTGCCAAAACGTGTTTATTTATGCTGAAAAACACGTTTTGACAACTTCTGCACACTGGGGTTAAGGGCTGACTCAGTGGGCTCTTCTGAGCCAGTCAGTTACACTGTGATTCCAGGAGTTGAGAAAACGCGTTTATTTCGGGCTGAAAAACACGTTTTGAAAAGTGTTCTGTTCCTGCCCTATAACTTACATGTTGGTGACCAAAGTTGCCAAAACGTGTTTATTTGTGCTGAAAAACACGTTTTGACAACTTCTGCACACTGGGGTTAAGGGCTGACTCAGTGGGCTCTTCTGAGCCAGTCAGTTACACTGTGATTCCAAGGGTTGAGAAAACGCGTTTATTTCGGGCTGAAAAACACGTTTTGAAAAGTGTTCTGTTCCTGCCCTATAACTTACATGTTGTTGACCAAAGTTGCCAAAACGTGTTTATTTGTGCTGAAAAACACGTTTTGACAACTTCTGCACACTGGGGTTAAGGGCTGACTCAGTGGGCTCTTCTGAGCCAGTCAGTTACACTGTGATTCCAGGAGTTGAGAAAACGCGTTTATTTCGGGCTGAAATACACGTTTTGAAAAGTGTTCTGTTCCTGCCCTATAACTTACATGTTGGTGACCAAAGTTGCCAAAACGTGTTTATTTGTGCTGAAAAACACGTTTTGACAACTTCTGCACACTGGGGTTAAGGGCTGAATCAGTGGGCTCTTCTGAGCCAGTCAGTTACACTGTGATTCCAAGGGTTGAGAAAACGCGTTTATTTCGGGCTGAAAAACACGTTTTGAAAAGTGTTCTGTTCCTGCCCTATAACTTACATGTTGTTGACCAAAGTTGCCAAAACGTGTTTATTTGTGCTGAAAAACACGTTTTGACAACTTCTGCACACTGGGGTTAAGGGCTGACTCAGTGGGCTCTTCTGAACCAGTCAGTTACACTGTGATTCCAAGAGTTGAGAAAACGCGTTTATTTCGGGCTGAAAAACACGTTTTGAAAAGTGTTCTGTTCCTGCCCTATAACTTACATGTTGTTGACCAAAGTTGCCAAAACGTGTTTATTTATGCTGAAAAACACGTTTTGACAACTTCTGCACACTGGGGTTAAGGGCTGACTCAGTGGGCTCTTCTGAGCCAGTCAGTTACACTGTGATTCCAGGAGTTGAGAAAACGCGTTTATTTCGGGCTGAAAAACACGTTTTGAAAAGTGTTCTGTTCCTGCCCTATAACTTACATGTTGGTGACCAAAGTTGCCAAAACGTGTTTATTTGTGCTGAAAAACACGTTTTGACAACTTCTGCACACTGGGGTTAAGGGCTGAATCAGTGGGCTCTTCTGAGCCAGTCAGTTACACTGTGATTCCAAGGGTTGAGAAAACGCGTTTATTTCGGGCTGAAAAACACGTTTTGAAAAGTGTTCTGTTCCTGCCCTATAACTTACATGTTGTTGACCAAAGTTGCCAAAACGTGTTTATTTGTGCTGAAAAACACGTTTTGACAACTTCTGCACACTGGGGTTAAGGGCTGACTCAGTGGGCTCTTCTGAACCAGTCAGTTACACTGTGATTCCAAGAGTTGAGAAAACGCGTTTATTTCGGGCTGAAAAACACGTTTTGAAAAGTGTTCTGTTCCTGCCCTATAACTTACATGTTGTTGACCAAAGTTGCCAAAACGTGTTTATTTATGCTGAAAAACACGTTTTGACAACTTCTGCACACTGGGGTTAAGGGCTGACTCAGTGGGCTCTTCTGAGCCAGTCAGTTACACTGTGATTCCAGGAGTTGAGAAAACGCGTTTATTTCGGGCTGAAAAACACGTTTTGAAAAGTGTTCTGTTCCTGCCCTATAACTTACATGTTGGTGACCAAAGTTGCCAAAACGTGTTTATTTGTGCTGAAAAACACGTTTTGACAACTTCTGCACACTGGGGTTAAGGGCTGACTCAGTGGGCTCTTCTGAGCCAGTCAGTTACACTGTGATTCAAAGGGTTGAGAAAACGCGTTTATTTCGGGCTGAAAAACACGTTTTGAAAAGTGTTCTGTTCCTGCCCTATAACTTACATGTTGGTGACCAAAGTTGCCAAAACGTGTTTATTTGTGCTGAAAAACACGTTTTGACAACTTCTGCACACTGGGGTTAAGGGATGACTCAGTGGGCTCTTCTGAGCCAGTCAGTTACACTGTGATTCCAAGGGTTGAGAAAACGCGTTTATTTCGGGCTGAAAAACACGTTTTGAAAAGTGTTCTGTTCCTGCCCTATAACTTACATGTTGTTGACCAAAGTTGCCAAAACGTGTTTATTTGGGCTGAAAAACACGTTTTGACAACTTCTGCACACTGGGGTTAAGGGCTGACTCAGTGGGCTCTTCTGAGCCAGTCAGTTACACTGTGATTCCAGGAGTTGAGAAAACGCGTTTATTTCGGGCTGAAAAACACGTTTTGAAAAGTGTTCTGTTCCTGCCCTATAACTTACATGTTGTTGACCAAAGTTGCCAAAACGTGTTTATTTGTGCTGAAAAACACGTTTTGACAACTTCTGCACACTGGGGTTAAGGGCTGACTCAGTGGGCTCTTCTGAGCCAGTCAGTTACACTGTGATTCCAGGAGTTGAGAAAACGCGTTTATTTCGGGCTGAAAAACACGTTTTGAAAAGTGTTCTGTTCCTGCCCTATAACTTACATGTTGGTGACCAAAGTTGCCAAGACGTGTTTATTTGTGCTTAAAAACACGTTTTGACAACTTTTGCACACTGGGGTTAAGGGCTGACTCAGTGGGCTCTTCTGAGCCAGTCAGTTACACTGTGATTCCAAGGGTTGAGAAAAAGCGTTTATTTCGGGCTGAAAAACACGTTTTGAAAAGTGTTCTGTTCCTGCCCTATAACTTACATGTTGGTGACCAAAGTTGCCAAAACGTGTTTATTTGTGCTGAAAAACACGTTTTGACAACTTCTGCACACTGGGGTTAAGGGCTGACTCAGTGGGCTCTTCTGAGCCAGTCAGTTACACTGTGATTCCAAGGGTTGAGAAAACGCGTTTATTTCGGGCTGAAAAACACGTTTTGAAAAGTGTTCTGTTCCTGCCCTATAACTTACATGTTGTTGACCAAAGTTGCCAAAACGTGTTTATTTGTGCTGAAAAACACGTTTTGACAACTCCTGCACACTGGGGTTAAGGGCTGACTCAGTAGGCTCTTCTGAGCCAGTCAGTTACACTGTGATTCCAAGAGTTGAGAAAACGCGTTTATTTCGGGCTGAAAAACACGTTTTGAAAAGTGTTCTGTTCCTGCCCTATAACTTACATGTTGTTGACCAAAGTTGCCAAAACGTGTTTATTTGTGCTGAAAAACACGTTTTGACAACTTCTGCACACTGGGGTTAAGGGCTGACTCAGTGGGCTCTTCTGAGCCAGTCAGTTACACTGTGATTCCAGGAGTTGAGAAAACGCGTTTATTTCGGGCTGAAAAACACGTTTTGAAAAGTGTTCTGTTCCTGCCCTATAACTTACATGTTGGTGACCAAAGTTGCCAAAACGTGTTTATTTGTGCTGAAAAACACGTTTTGACAACTTCTGCACACTGGGGTTAAGGGCTGAATCAGTGGGCTCTTCTGAGCCAGTCAGTTACACTGTGATTCCAAGAGTTGAGAAAACGCGTTTATTTCGGGCTGAAAAACACGTTTTGAAAAGTGTTCTGTTCCTGCCCTATAACTTACATGTTGTTGACCAAAGTTGCCAAAACGTGTTTATTTGTGCTGAAAAACACGTTTTGACAACTTCTGCACACTGGGGTTAAGGGCTGACTCAGTGGGCTCTTCTGAGCCAGTCAGTTACACTGTGATTCCAAGAGTTGAGAAAACGCGTTTATTTCGGGCTGAAAAACACGTTTTGAAAAGTGTTCTGTTCCTGCCCTATAACTTACATGTTGTTGACCAAAGTTGCCAAAACGTGTTTATTTGTGCTGAAAAACACGTTTTGACAACTTCTGCACACTGGGGTTAAGGGCTGACTCAGTGGGCTCTTCTGAGCCAGTCAGTTACACTGTGATTCCAGGAGTTGAGAAAACGCGTTTATTTCGGGCTGAAAAACACGTTTTGAAAAGTGTTCTGTTCCTGCCCTATAACTTACATGTTGGTGACCAAAGTTGCCAAAACGTGTTTATTTGTGCTGAAAAACACGTTTTGACAACTTCTGCACACTGGGGTTAAGGGCTGAATCAGTGGGCTCTTCTGAGCCAGTCAGTTACACTGTGATTCCAAGAGTTGAGAAAACGCGTTTATTTCGGGCTGAAAAACACGTTTTGAAAAGTGTTCTGTTCCTGCCCTATAACTTACATGTTGTTGACCAAAGTTGCCAAAACGTGTTTATTTGTGCTGAAAAACACGTTTTGACAACTTCTGCACACTGGGGTTAAGGGCTGA
Source organism: Lepisosteus platostomus (assembly GCF_059453375.1). Lineage (NCBI taxonomy): Eukaryota > Metazoa > Chordata > Actinopteri > Semionotiformes > Lepisosteidae > Lepisosteus > Lepisosteus platostomus. The sequence continues at coordinate 161,778 of NW_028291706.1, forward strand.
CTCAGTGGGCTCTTCTGAGCCAGTCAGTTACACTGTGATTCCAAGAGTTGAGAAAACGCGTTTATTTCGGGCTGAAAAACACGTTTTGAAAAGTGTTCTGTTCCTGCCCTATAACTTACATGTTGTTGACCAAAGTTGCCAAAACGTGTTTATTTGTGCTGAAAAACACGTTTTGACAACTTCTGCACACTGGGGTTAAGGGCTGACTCAGTGGGCTCTTCTGAGCCAGTCAGTTACACTGTGATTCCAGGAGTTGAGAAAACGCGTTTATTTCGGGCTGAAAAACACGTTTTGAAAAGTGTTCTGTTCCTGCCCTATAACTTACATGTTGGTGACCAAAGTTGCCAAAACGTGTTTATTTGTGCTGAAAAACACGTTTTGACAACTTCTGCACACTGGGGTTAAGGGCTGAATCAGTGGGCTCTTCTGAGCCAGTCAGTTACACTGTGATTCCAAGAGTTGAGAAAACGCGTTTATTTCGGGCTGAAAAACACGTTTTGAAAAGTGTTCTGTTCCTGCCCTATAACTTACATGTTGTTGACCAAAGTTGCCAAAACGTGTTTATTTGTGCTGAAAAACACGTTTTGACAACTTCTGCACACTGGGGTTAAGGGCTGACTCAGTGGGCTCTTCTGAGCCAGTCAGTTACACTGTGATTCCAGGAGTTGAGAAAACGCGTTTATTTCGGGCTGAAAAACACGTTTTGAAAAGTGTTCTGTTCCTGCCCTATAACTTACATGTTGGTGACCAAAGTTGCCAAAACGTGTTTATTTGTGCTGAAAAACACGTTTTGACAACTTCTGCACACTGGGGTTAAGGGCTGACTCAGTGGGCTCTTCTGAGCCAGTCAGTTACACTGTGATTCCAAGGGTTGAGAAAACGCGTTTATTTCGGGCTGAAAAACACGTTTTGAAAAGTGTTCTGTTCCTGCCCTATAACTTACATGTTGTTGACCAAAGTTGCCAAAACGTGTTTATTTGTGCTGAAAAACACGTTTTGACAACTTCTGCACACTGGGGTTAAGGGCTGACTCAGTGGGCTCTTCTGAGCCAGTCAGTTACACTGTGATTCCAAGGGTTGAGAAAACGCGTTTATTTCGGGCTGAAAAACACGTTTTGAAAAGTGTTCTGTTCCTGCCCTATAACTTACATGTTGTTGACCAAAGTTGCCAAAACGTGTTTATTTGTGCTGAAAAACACGTTTTGACAACTTCTGCACACTGGGGTTAAGGGCTGACTCAGTGGGCTCTTCTGAGCCAGTCAGTTACACTGTGATTCCAAGGGTTGAGAAAACGCGTTTATTTCGGGCTGAAAAACACGTTTTGAAAAGTGTTCTGTTCCTGCCCTATAACTTACATGTTGTTGACCAAATTTGCCAAAACGTGTTTATTTGTGCTGAAAAACACGTTTTGACAACTTCTGCACACTGGGGTTAAGGGCTGACTCAGTGGGCTCTTCTGAGCCAGTCAGTTACACTGTGATTCCAAGAGTTGAGAAAACGCGTTTATTTCGGGCTGAAAAACACGTTTTGAAAAGTGTTCTGTTCCTGCCCTATAACTTACATGTTGTTGACCAAAGTTGCCAAAACGTGTTTATTTGTGCTGAAAAACACGTTTTGACAACTTCTGCACACTGGGGTTAAGGGCTGACTCAGTGGGCTCTTCTGAGCCAGTCAGTTACACTGTGATTCCAGGAGTTGAGAAAACGCGTTTATTTCGGGCTGAAAAACACGTTTTGAAAAGTGTTCTGTTCCTGCCCTATAACTTACATGTTGGTGACCAAAGTTGCCAAAACGTGTTTATTTGTGCTGAAAAACACGTTTTGACAACTTCTGCACACTGGGGTTAAGGGCTGACTCAGTGGGCTCTTCTGAGCCAGTCAGTTACACTGTGATTCCAAGGGTTGAGAAAACGCGTTTATTTCGGGCTGAAAAACACGTTTTGAAAAGTGTTCTGTTCCTGCCCTATAACTTACATGTTGTTGACCAAAGTTGCCAAAACGTGTTTATTTGTGCTGAAAAACACGTTTTGACAACTTCTGCACACTGGGGTTAAGGGCTGACTCAGTGGGCTCTTCTGAGCCAGTCAGTTACACTGTGATTCCAGGAGTTGAGAAAACGCGTTTATTTCGGGCTGAAAAACACGTTTTGAAAAGTGTTCTGTTCCTGCCCTATAACTTACATGTTGTTGACCAAAGTTGCCAAAACGTGTTTATTTGTGCTGAAAAACACGTTTTGACAACTTCTGCACACTGGGGTTAAGGGCTGACTCAGTGGGCTCTTCTGAGCCAGTCAGTTACACTGTGATTCCAGGAGTTGAGAAAACGCGTTTATTTCGGGCTGAAAAACACGTTTTGAAAAGTGTTCTGTTCCTGCCCTATAACTTACATGTTGGTGACCAAAGTTGCCAAAACGTGTTTATTTGTGCTTAAAAACACGTTTTGACAACTTCTGCACACTGGGGTTAAGGGCTGACTCAGTGGGCTCTTCTGAGCCAGTCAGTTACACTGTGATTCCAAGGGTTGAGAAAACGCGTTTATTTCGGGCTGAAAAACACGTTTTGAAAAGTGTTCTGTTCCTGCCCTATAACTTACATGTTGGTGACCAAAGTTGCCAAAACGTGTTTATTTGTGCTGAAAAACACGTTTTGACAACTTCTGCACACTGGGGTTAAGGGCTGACTCAGTGGGCTCTTCTGAGCCAGTCAGTTACACTGTGATTCCAAGGGTTGAGAAAACGCGTTTATTTCGGGCTGAAAAACACGTTTTGAAAAGTGTTCTGTTCCTGCCCTATAACTTACATGTTGTTGACCAAAGTTGCCAAACGTGTTTATTTGTGCTGAAAAACACGTTTTGACAACTTCTGCACACTGGGGTTAAGGGCTGACTCAGTGGGCTCTTCTGAGCCAGTCAGTTACACTGTGATTCCAAGGGTTGAGAAAACGCGTTTATTTCGGGCTGAAAAACACGTTTTGAAAAGTGTTCTGTTCCTGCCCTATAACTTACATGTTGTTGACCAAAGTTGCCAAAACGTGTTTATTTGTGCTGAAAAACACGTTTTGACAACTTCTGCACACTGGGGTTAAGGGCTGACTCAGTGGGCTCTTCTGAGCCAGTCAGTTACACTGTGATTCCAAGGGTTGAGAAAACGCGTTTATTTCGGGCTGAAAAACACGTTTTGAAAAGTGTTCTGTTCCTGCCCTATAACTTACATGTTGGTGACCAAAGTTGCCAAAACGTGTTTATTTGTGCTGAAAAACACGTTTTGACAACTTCTGCACACTGGGGTTAAGGGCTGACTCAGTGGGCTCTTCTGAGCCAGTCAGTTACACTGTGATTCCAAGGGTTGAGAAAACGCGTTTATTTCGGGCTGAAAAACACGTTTTGAAAAGTGTTCTGTTCCTGCCCTATAACTTACATGTTGGTGACCAAAGTTGCCAAAACGTGTTTATTTGTGCTGAAAAACACGTTTTGACAACTTCTGCACACTGGGGTTAAGGGCTGACTCAGTGGGCTCTTCTGAGCCAGTCAGTTACACTGTGATTCCAAGGGTTGAGAAAACGCGTTTATTTCGGGCTGAAAAACACGTTTTGAAAAGTGTTCTGTTCCTGCCCTATAACTTACATGTTGTTGACCAAAGTTGCCAAAACGTGTTTATTTGTGCTGAAAAACACGTTTTGACAACTTCTGCACACTGGGGTTAAGGGCTGACTCAGTGGGCTCTTCTGAGCCAGTCAGTTACACTGTGATTCCAAGGGTTGAGAAAACGCGTTTATTTCGGGCTGAAAAACACGTTTTGAAAAGTGTTCTGTTCCTGCCCTATAACTTACATGTTGTTGACCAAAGTTGCCAAAACGTGTTTATTTGTGCTGAAAAACACGTTTTGACAACTTCTGCACACTGGGGTTAAGGGCTGACTCAGTGGGCTCTTCTGAGCCAGTCAGTTACACTGTGATTCCAGGAGTTGAGAAAACGCGTTTATTTCGGGCTGAAAAACACGTTTTGAAAAGTGTTCTGTTCCTGCCCTATAACTTACATGTTGGTGACCAAAGTTGCCAAAACGTGTTTATTTGTGCTGAAAAACACGTTTTGACAACTTCTGCACACTGGGGTTAAGGGCTGAATCAGTGGGCTCTTCTGAGCCAGTCAGTTACACTGTGATTCCAAGGGTTGAGAAAACGCGTTTATTTCGGGCTGAAAAACACGTTTTGAAAAGTGTTCTGTTCCTGCCCTATAACTTACATGTTGTTGACCAAAGTTGCCAAAACGTGTTTATTTGTGCTGAAAAACACGTTTTGACAACTTCTGCACACTGGGGTTAAGGGCTGACTCAGTGGGCTCTTCTGAACCAGTCAGTTACACTGTGATTCCAAGAGTTGAGAAAACGCGTTTATTTCGGGCTGAAAAACACGTTTTGAAAAGTGTTCTGTTCCTGCCCTATAACTTACATGTTGTTGACCAAAGTTGCCAAAACGTGTTTATTTATGCTGAAAAACACGTTTTGACAACTTCTGCACACTGGGGTTAAGGGCTGACTCAGTGGGCTCTTCTGAGCCAGTCAGTTACACTGTGATTCCAGGAGTTGAGAAAACGCGTTTATTTCGGGCTGAAAAACACGTTTTGAAAAGTGTTCTGTTCCTGCCCTATAACTTACATGTTGGTGACCAAAGTTGCCAAAACGTGTTTATTTGTGCTGAAAAACACGTTTTGACAACTTCTGCACACTGGGGTTAAGGGCTGACTCAGTGGGCTCTTCTGAGCCAGTCAGTTACACTGTGATTCAAAGGGTTGAGAAAACGCGTTTATTTCGGGCTGAAAAACACGTTTTGAAAAGTGTTCTGTTCCTGCCCTATAACTTACATGTTGGTGACCAAAGTTGCCAAAACGTGTTTATTTGTGCTGAAAAACACGTTTTGACAACTTCTGCACACTGGGGTTAAGGGATGACTCAGTGGGCTCTTCTGAGCCAGTCAGTTACACTGTGATTCCAAGGGTTGAGAAAACGCGTTTATTTCGGGCTGAAAAACACGTTTTGAAAAGTGTTCTGTTCCTGCCCTATAACTTACATGTTGTTGACCAAAGTTGCCAAAACGTGTTTATTTGGGCTGAAAAACACGTTTTGACAACTTCTGCACACTGGGGTTAAGGGCTGACTCAGTGGGCTCTTCTGAGCCAGTCAGTTACACTGTGATTCCAGGAGTTGAGAAAACGCGTTTATTTCGGGCTGAAAAACACGTTTTGAAAAGTGTTCTGTTCCTGCCCTATAACTTACATGTTGTTGACCAAAGTTGCCAAAACGTGTTTATTTGTGCTGAAAAACACGTTTTGACAACTTCTGCACACTGGGGTTAAGGGCTGACTCAGTGGGCTCTTCTGAGCCAGTCAGTTACACTGTGATTCCAGGAGTTGAGAAAACGCGTTTATTTCGGGCTGAAAAACACGTTTTGAAAAGTGTTCTGTTCCTGCCCTATAACTTACATGTTGGTGACCAAAGTTGCCAAGACGTGTTTATTTGTGCTTAAAAACACGTTTTGACAACTTTTGCACACTGGGGTTAAGGGCTGACTCAGTGGGCTCTTCTGAGCCAGTCAGTTACACTGTGATTCCAAGGGTTGAGAAAACGCGTTTATTTCGGGCTGAAAAACACGTTTTGAAAAGTGTTCTGTTCCTGCCCTATAACTTACATGTTGGTGACCAAAGTTGCCAAAACGTGTTTATTTGTGCTGAAAAACACGTTTTGACAACTTCTGCACACTGGGGTTAAGGGCTGACTCAGTGGGCTCTTCTGAGCCAGTCAGTTACACTGTGATTCCAAGGGTTGAGAAAACGCGTTTATTTCGGGCTGAAAAACACGTTTTGAAAAGTGTTCTGTTCCTGCCCTATAACTTACATGTTGTTGACCAAAGTTGCCAAAACGTGTTTATTTGTGCTGAAAAACACGTTTTGACAACTCCTGCACACTGGGGTTAAGGGCTGACTCAGTAGGCTCTTCTGAGCCAGTCAGTTACACTGTGATTCCAAGAGTTGAGAAAACGCGTTTATTTCGGGCTGAAAAACACGTTTTGAAAAGTGTTCTGTTCCTGCCCTATAACTTACATGTTGTTGACCAAAGTTGCCAAAACGTGTTTATTTGTGCTGAAAAACACGTTTTGACAACTTCTGCACACTGGGGTTAAGGGCTGACTCAGTGGGCTCTTCTGAGCCAGTCAGTTACACTGTGATTCCAGGAGTTGCGAAAACGCGTTTATTTCGGGCTGAAAAACACGTTTTGAAAAGTGTTCTGTTCCTGCCCTATAACTTACATGTTGGTGACCAAAGTTGCCAAAACTTGTTTATTTGTGCTGAAAAACACGTTTTGACAACTTCTGCACACTGGGGTTAAGGGCTGAATCAGTGGGCTCTTCTGAGCCAGTCAGTTACACTGTGATTCCAAGAGTTGAGAAAACGCGTTTATTTCGGGCTGAAAAACACGTTTTGAAAAATGTTCTGTTCCTGCCCTATAACTTACATGTTGTTGACCAAAGTTGCCAAAACGTGTTTATTTGTGCTGAAAAACACGTTTTGACAACTTCTGCACACTGGGGTTAAGGGCTGACTCATTGGGCTCTTCTGAGCCAGTCAGTTACACTGTGATTCCAAGGGTTGAGAAAACGCGTTTATTTCGGGCTGAAAAACACGTTTTGAAAAGTGTTCTGTTCCTGCCCTATAACTTACATGTTGTTGACCAAAGTTGCCAAAACGTGTTTATTTGTGCTGAAAAACACGTTTTGACAACTTCTGCACACTGGGGTTAAGGGCTGACTCAGTGGGCTCTTCTGAGCCAGTCAGTTACACTGTGATTCCAAGGGTTGAGAAAACGCGTTTATTTCGGGCTGAAAAACACGTTTTGAAAAGTGTTCTGTTCCTGCCCTATAACTTACATGTTGTTGACCAAAGTTGCCAAAACGTGTTTATTTGTGCTGAAAAACACGTTTTGACAACTTCTGCACACTGGGGTTAAGGGCTGACTCAGTGGGCTCTTCTGAGCCAGTCAGTTACACTGTGATTCCAAGGGTTGAGAAAACGCGTTTATTTCGGGCTGAAAAACACGTTTTGAAAAGTGTTCTGTTCCTGCCCTATAACTTACATGTTGTTGACCAAAGTTGCCAAAACGTGTTTATTTGTGCTGAAAAACACGTTTTGACAACTTCTGCACACTGGGGTTAAGGGCTGACTCAGTGGGCTCTTCTGAGCCAGTCAGTTACACTGTGATTCCAAGAGTTGAGAAAACGCGTTTATTTCGGGCTGAAAAACACGTTTTGAAAAGTGTTCTGTTCCTGCCCTATAACTTACATGTTGTTGACCAAAGTTGCCAAAACGTGTTTATTTGTGCTGAAAAACACGTTTTGACAACTTCTGCACACTGGGGTTAAGGGCTGACTCAGTGGGCTCTTCTGAGCCAGTCAGTTACACTGTGATTCCAGGAGTTGAGAAAACGCGTTTATTTCGGGCTGAAAAACACGTTTTGAAAAGTGTTCTGTTCCTGCCCTATAACTTACATGTTGGTGACCAAAGTTGCCAAAACGTGTTTATTTGTGCTGAAAAACACGTTTTGACAACTTCTGCACACTGGGGTTAAGGGCTGACTCAGTGGGCTCTTCTGAGCCAGTCAGTTACACTGTGATTCCAAGGGTTGAGAAAACGCGTTTATTTCGGGCTGAAAAACACGTTTTGAAAAGTGTTCTGTTCCTGCCCTATAACTTACATGTTGGTGACCAAAGTTGCCAAAACGTGTTTATTTGTGCTGAAAAACACGTTTTGACAACTTCTGCACACTGGGGTTAAGGGCTGACTCATTGGGCTCTTCTGAGCCAGTCAGTTACACTGTGATTCCAGGAGTTGAGAAAACGCGTTTATTTCGGGCTGAAAAACACGTTTTGAAAAGTGTTCTGTTCCTGCCCTATAACTTACATGTTGGTGACCAAAGTTGCCAAAACGTGTTTATTTGTGCTTAAAAACACGTTTTGACAACTTCTGCACACTGGGGTTAAGGGCTGACTCAGTGGGCTCTTCTGAGCCAGTCAGTTACACTGTGATTCCAAGGGTTGAGAAAACGCGTTTATTTCGGGCTGAAAAACACGTTTTGAAAAGTGTTCTGTTCCTGCCCTATAACTTACATGTTGTTGACCAAAGTTGCCAAACGTGTTTATTTGTGCTGAAAAACACGTTTTGACAACTTCTGCACACTGGGGTTAAGGGCTGACTCAGTGGGCTCTTCTGAGCCAGTCAGTTACACTGTGATTCCAAGGGTTGAGAAAACGCGTTTATTTCGGGCTGAAAAACACGTTTTGAAAAGTGTTCTGTTCCTGCCCTATAACTTACATGTTGTTGACCAAAGTTGCCAAAACGTGTTTATTTGTGCTGAAAAACACGTTTTGACAACTTCTGCACACTGGGGTTAAGGGCTGACTCAGTGGGCTCTTCTGAGCCAGTCAGTTACACTGTGATTCCAGGAGTTGAGAAAACGCGTTTATTTCGGGCTGAAAAACACGTTTTGAAAAGTGTTCTGTTCCTGCCCTATAACTTACATGTTGTTGACCAAAGTTGCCAAAACGTGTTTATTTGTGCTGAAAAACACGTTTTGACAACTTCTGCACACTGGGGTTAAGGGCTGACTCAGTGGGCTCTTCTGAGCCAGTCAGTTACACTGTGATTCCAGGAGTTGAGAAAACGCGTTTATTTCGGGCTGAAAAACACGTTTTGAAAAGTGTTCTGTTCCTGCCCTATAACTTACATGTTGGTGACCAAAGTTGCCAAAACGTGTTTATTTGTGCTGAAAAACACGTTTTGACAACTTCTGCACACTGGGGTTAAGGGCTGAATCAGTGGGCTCTTCTGAGCCAGTCAGTTACACTGTGATTCCAAGAGTTGAGAAAACGCGTTTATTTCGGGCTGAAAAACACGTTTTGAAAAGTGTTCTGTTCCTGCCCTATAACTTACATGTTGTTGACCAAAGTTGCCAAAACGTGTTTATTTGTGCTGAAAAACACGTTTTGACAACTTCTGCACACTGGGGTTAAGGGCTGACTCAGTGGGCTCTTCTGAGCCAGTCAGTTACACTGTGATTCCAGGAGTTGAGAAAACGCGTTTATTTCGGGCTGAAAAACACGTTTTGAAAAGTGTTCTGTTCCTGCCCTATAACTTACATGTTGTTGACCAAAGTTGCCAAAACGTGTTTATTTGTGCTGAAAAACACGTTTTGACAACTTCTGCACACTGGGGTTAAGGGCTGACTCATTGGGCTCTTCTGAGCCAGTCAGTTACACTGTGATTCCAAGGGTTGAGAAAACGCGTTTATTTCGGGCTGAAAAACACGTTTTGAAAAGTGTTCTGTTCCTGCCCTATAACTTACATGTTGTTGACCAAAGTTGCCAAAACGTGTTTATTTGTGCTGAAAAACACGTTTTGACAACTTCTGCACACTGGGGTTAAGGGCTGACTCAGTGGGCTCTTCTGAGCCAGTCAGTTACACTGTGATTCCAAGGGTTGAGAAAACGCGTTTATTTCGGGCTGAAAAACACGTTTTGAAAAGTGTTCTGTTCCTGCCCTATAACTTACATGTTGTTGACCAAAGTTGCCAAAACGTGTTTATTTGTGCTGAAAAACACGTTTTGACAACTTCTGCACACTGGGGTTAAGGGCTGACTCAGTGGGCTCTTCTGAGCCAGTCAGTTACACTGTGATTCCAAGGGTTGAGAAAACGCGTTTATTTCGGGCTGAAAAACACGTTTTGAAAATTGTTCTGTTCCTGCCCTATAACTTACATGTTGTTGACCAAAGTTGCCAAAACGTGTTTATTTGTGCTGAAAAACACGTTTTGACAACTTCTGCACACTGGGGTTAAGGGCTGACTCAGTGGGCTCTTCTGAGCCAGTCAGTTACACTGTGATTCCAGGAGTTGAGAAAACGCGTTTATTTCGGGCTGAAAAACACGTTTTGAAAAGTGTTCTGTTCCTGCCCTATAACTTACATGTTGGTGACCAAAGTTGCCAAAACGTGTTTATTTGTGCTGAAAAACACGTTTTGACAACTTCTGCACACTGGGGTTAAGGGCTGACTCAGTGGGCTCTTCTGAGCCAGTCAGTTACACTGTGATTCCAAGGGTTGAGAAAACGCGTTTATTTCGGGCTGAAAAACACGTTTTGAAAAGTGTTCTGTTCCTGCCCTATAACTTACATGTTGTTGACCAAAGTTGCCAAAACGTGTTTATTTGTGCTGAAAAACACGTTTTGACAACTTCTGCACACTGGGGTTAAGGGCTGACTCAGTGGGCTCTTCTGAGCCAGTCAGTTACACTGTGATTCCAAGGGTTGAGAAAACGCGTTTATTTCGGGCTGAAAAACACGTTTTGAAAAGTGTTCTGTTCCTGCCCTATAACTTACATGTTGTTGACCAAAGTTGCCAAAACGTGTTTATTTGTGCTGAAAAACACGTTTTGACAACTTCTGCACACTGGGGTTAAGGGCTGACTCAGTGGGCTCTTCTGAGCCAGTCAGTTACACTGTGATTCCAAGGGTTGAGAAAACGCGTTTATTTCGGGCTGAAAAACACGTTTTGAAAAGTGTTCTGTTCCTGCCCTATAACTTACATGTTGGTGACCAAAGTTGCCAAAACGTGTTTATTTGTGCTGAAAAACACGTTTTGACAACTTCTGCACACTGGGGTTAAGGGCTGACTCAGTGGGCTCTTCTGAGCCAGTCAGTTACACTGTGATTCCAAGGGTTGAGAAAACGCGTTTATTTCGGGCTGAAAAACACGTTTTGAAAAGTGTTCTGTTCCTGCCCTATAACTTACATGTTGGTGACCAAAGTTGCCAAAACGTGTTTATTTGTGCTGAAAAACACGTTTTGACAACTTCTGCACACTGGGGTTAAGGGCTGACTCAGTGGGCTCTTCTGAGCCAGTCAGTTACACTGTGATTCCAAGGGTTGAGAAAACGCGTTTATTTCGGGCTGAAAAACACGTTTTGAAAAGTGTTCTGTTCCTGCCCTATAACTTACATGTTGTTGACCAAAGTTGCCAAAACGTGTTTATTTGTGCTGAAAAACACGTTTTGACAACTTCTGCACACTGGGGTTAAGGGCTGACTCAGTGGGCTCTTCTGAGCCAGTCAGTTACACTGTGATTCCAAGGGTTGAGAAAACGCGTTTATTTCGGGCTGAAAAACACGTTTTGAAAAGTGTTCTGTTCCTGCCCTATAACTTACATGTTGTTGACCAAAGTTGCCAAAACGTGTTTATTTGTGCTGAAAAACACGTTTTGACAACTTCTGCACACTGGGGTTAAGGGCTGACTCAGTGGGCTCTTCTGAGCCAGTCAGTTACACTGTGATTCCAGGAGTTGAGAAAACGCGTTTATTTCGGGCTGAAAAACACGTTTTGAAAAGTGTTCTGTTCCTGCCCTATAACTTACATGTTGGTGACCAAAGTTGCCAAAACGTGTTTATTTGTGCTGAAAAACACGTTTTGACAACTTCTGCACACTGGGGTTAAGGGCTGAATCAGTGGGCTCTTCTGAGCCAGTCAGTTACACTGTGATTCCAAGGGTTGAGAAAACGCGTTTATTTCGGGCTGAAAAACACGTTTTGAAAAGTGTTCTGTTCCTGCCCTATAACTTACATGTTGTTGACCAAAGTTGCCAAAACGTGTTTATTTGTGCTGAAAAACACGTTTTGACAACTTCTGCACACTGGGGTTAAGGGCTGACTCAGTGGGCTCTTCTGAACCAGTCAGTTACACTGTGATTCCAAGAGTTGAGAAAACGCGTTTATTTCGGGCTGAAAAACACGTTTTGAAAAGTGTTCTGTTCCTGCCCTATAACTTACATGTTGTTGACCAAAGTTGCCAAAACGTGTTTATTTATGCTGAAAAACACGTTTTGACAACTTCTGCACACTGGGGTTAAGGGCTGACTCAGTGGGCTCTTCTGAGCCAGTCAGTTACACTGTGATTCCAAGGGTTGAGAAAACGCGTTTATTTCGGGCTGAAAAACACGTTTTGAAAAGTGTTCTGTTCCTGCCCTATAACTTACATGTTGTTGACCAAAGTTGCCAAAACGTGTTTATTTGTGCTGAAAAACACGTTTTGACAACTTCTGCACACTGGGGTTAAGGGCTGACTCAGTGGGCTCTTCTGAGCCAGTCAGTTACACTGTGATTCCAAGGGTTGAGAAAACGCGTTTATTTCGGGCTGAAAAACACGTTTTGAAAAGTGTTCTGTTCCTGCCCTATAACTTACATGTTGTTGACCAAAGTTGCCAAAACGTGTTTATTTGTGCTGAAAAACACGTTTTGACAACTTCTGCACACTGGGGTTAAGGGCTGACTCAGTGGGCTCTTCTGAGCCAGTCAGTTACACTGTGATTCCAGGAGTTGAGAAAACGCGTTTATTTCGGGCTGAAAAACACGTTTTGAAAAGTGTTCTGTTCCTGCCCTATAACTTACATGTTGGTGACCAAAGTTGCCAAAACGTGTTTATTTGTGCTGAAAAACACGTTTTGACAACTTCTGCACACTGGGGTTAAGGGCTGAATCAGTGGGCTCTTCTGAGCCAGTCAGTTACACTGTGATTCCAAGGGTTGAGAAAACGCGTTTATTTCGGGCTGAAAAACACGTTTTGAAAAGTGTTCTGTTCCTGCCCTATAACTTACATGTTGTTGACCAAAGTTGCCAAAACGTGTTTATTTGTGCTGAAAAACACGTTTTGACAACTTCTGCACACTGGGGTTAAGGGCTGACTCAGTGGGCTCTTCTGAACCAGTCAGTTACACTGTGATTCCAAGAGTTGAGAAAACGCGTTTATTTCGGGCTGAAAAACACGTTTTGAAAAGTGTTCTGTTCCTGCCCTATAACTTACATGTTGTTGACCAAAGTTGCCAAAACGTGTTTATTTATGCTGAAAAACACGTTTTGACAACTTCTGCACACTGGGGTTAAGGGCTGACTCAGTGGGCTCTTCTGAGCCAGTCAGTTACACTGTGATTCCAGGAGTTGAGAAAACGCGTTTATTTCGGGCTGAAAAACACGTTTTGAAAAGTGTTCTGTTCCTGCCCTATAACTTACATGTTGGTGACCAAAGTTGCCAAAACGTGTTTATTTGTGCTGAAAAACACGTTTTGACAACTTCTGCACACTGGGGTTAAGGGCTGAATCAGTGGGCTCTTCTGAGCCAGTCAGTTACACTGTGATTCCAAGGGTTGAGAAAACGCGTTTATTTCGGGCTGAAAAACACGTTTTGAAAAGTGTTCTGTTCCTGCCCTATAACTTACATGTTGTTGACCAAAGTTGCCAAAACGTGTTTATTTGTGCTGAAAAACACGTTTTGACAACTTCTGCACACTGGGGTTAAGGGCTGACTCAGTGGGCTCTTCTGAACCAGTCAGTTACACTGTGATTCCAAGAGTTGAGAAAACGCGTTTATTTCGGGCTGAAAAACACGTTTTGAAAAGTGTTCTGTTCCTGCCCTATAACTTACATGTTGTTGACCAAAGTTGCCAAAACGTGTTTATTTATGCTGAAAAACACGTTTTGACAACTTCTGCACACTGGGGTTAAGGGCTGACTCAGTGGGCTCTTCTGAGCCAGTCAGTTACACTGTGATTCCAGGAGTTGAGAAAACGCGTTTATTTCGGGCTGAAAAACACGTTTTGAAAAGTGTTCTGTTCCTGCCCTATAACTTACATGTTGGTGACCAAAGTTGCCAAAACGTGTTTATTTGTGCTGAAAAACACGTTTTGACAACTTCTGCACACTGGGGTTAAGGGCTGACTCAGTGGGCTCTTCTGAGCCAGTCAGTTACACTGTGATTCCAAGGGTTGAGAAAACGCGTTTATTTCGGGCTGAAAAACACGTTTTGAAAAGTGTTCTGTTCCTGCCCTATAACTTACATGTTGGTGACCAAAGTTGCCAAAACGTGTTTATTTGTGCTGAAAAACACGTTTTGACAACTTCTGCACACTGGGGTTAAGGGCTGACTCAGTGGGCTCTTCTGAGCCAGTCAGTTACACTGTGATTCCAAGGGTTGAGAAAACGCGTTTATTTCGGGCTGAAAAACACGTTTTGAAAAGTGTTCTGTTCCTGCCCTATAACTTACATGTTGTTGACCAAAGTTGCCAAAACGTGTTTATTTGTGCTGAAAAACACGTTTTGACAACTCCTGCACACTGGGGTTAAGGGCTGACTCAGTAGGCTCTTCTGAGCCAGTCAGTTACACTGTGATTCCAAGAGTTGAGAAAACGCGTTTATTTCGGGCTGAAAAACACGTTTTGAAAAGTGTTCTGTTCCTGCCCTATAACTTACATGTTGTTGACCAAAGTTGCCAAAACGTGTTTATTTGTGCTGAAAAACACGTTTTGACAACTTCTGCACACTGGGGTTAAGGGCTGACTCAGTGGGCTCTTCTGAGCCAGTCAGTTACACTGTGATTCCAGGAGTTGAGAAAACGCGTTTATTTCGGGCTGAAAAACACGTTTTGAAAAGTGTTCTGTTCCTGCCCTATAACTTACATGTTGTTGACCAAAGTTGCCAAAACGTGTTTATTTGTGCTGAAAAACACGTTTTGACAACTTCTGCACACTGGGGTTAAGGGCTGACTCAGTGGGCTCTTCTGAGCCAGTCAGTTACACTGTGATTCCAGGAGTTGAGAAAACGCGTTTATTTCGGGCTGAAAAACACGTTTTGAAAAGTGTTCTGTTCCTGCCCTATAACTTACATGTTGGTGACCAAAGTTGCCAAGACGTGTTTATTTGTGCTTAAAAACACGTTTTGACAACTTTTGCACACTGGGGTTAAGGGCTGACTCAGTGGGCTCTTCTGAGCCAGTCAGTTACACTGTGATTCCAAGGGTTGAGAAAACGCGTTTATTTCGGGCTGAAAAACACGTTTTGAAAAGTGTTCTGTTCCTGCCCTATAACTTACATGTTGGTGACCAAAGTTGCCAAAACGTGTTTATTTGTGCTGAAAAACACGTTTTGACAACTTCTGCACACTGGGGTTAAGGGCTGACTCAGTGGGCTCTTCTGAGCCAGTCAGTTACACTGTGATTCCAAGGGTTGAGAAAACGCGTTTATTTCGGGCTGAAAAACACGTTTTGAAAAGTGTTCTGTTCCTGCCCTATAACTTACATGTTGTTGACCAAAGTTGCCAAAACGTGTTTATTTGTGCTGAAAAACACGTTTTGACAACTCCTGCACACTGGGGTTAAGGGCTGACTCAGTAGGCTCTTCTGAGCCAGTCAGTTACACTGTGATTCCAAGAGTTGAGAAAACGCGTTTATTTCGGGCTGAAAAACACGTTTTGAAAAGTGTTCTGTTCCTGCCCTATAACTTACATGTTGTTGACCAAAGTTGCCAAAACGTGTTTATTTGTGCTGAAAAACACGTTTTGACAACTTCTGCACACTGGGGTTAAGGGCTGACTCAGTGGGCTCTTCTGAGCCAGTCAGTTACACTGTGATTCCAGGAGTTGCGAAAACGCGTTTATTTCGGGCTGAAAAACACGTTTTGAAAAGTGTTCTGTTCCTGCCCTATAACTTACATGTTGGTGACCAAAGTTGCCAAAACTTGTTTATTTGTGCTGAAAAACACGTTTTGACAACTTCTGCACACTGGGGTTAAGGGCTGAATCAGTGGGCTCTTCTGAGCCAGTCAGTTACACTGTGATTCCAAGAGTTGAGAAAACGCGTTTATTTCGGGCTGAAAAACACGTTTTGAAAAATGTTCTGTTCCTGCCCTATAACTTACATGTTGTTGACCAAAGTTGCCAAAACGTGTTTATTTGTGCTGAAAAACACGTTTTGACAACTTCTGCACACTGGGGTTAAGGGCTGACTCATTGGGCTCTTCTGAGCCAGTCAGTTACACTGTGATTCCAAGGGTTGAGAAAACGCGTTTATTTCGGGCTGAAAAACACGTTTTGAAAAGTGTTCTGTTCCTGCCCTATAACTTACATGTTGTTGACCAAAGTTGCCAAAACGTGTTTATTTGTGCTGAAAAACACGTTTTGACAACTTCTGCACACTGGGGTTAAGGGCTGACTCAGTGGGCTCTTCTGAGCCAGTCAGTTACACTGTGATTCCAAGGGTTGAGAAAACGCGTTTATTTCGGGCTGAAAAACACGTTTTGAAAAGTGTTCTGTTCCTGCCCTATAACTTACATGTTGTTGACCAAAGTTGCCAAAACGTGTTTATTTGTGCTGAAAAACACGTTTTGACAACTTCTGCACACTGGGGTTAAGGGCTGACTCAGTGGGCTCTTCTGAGCCAGTCAGTTACACTGTGATTCCAAGGGTTGAGAAAAAGCGTTTATTTCGGGCTGAAAAACACGTTTTGAAAAGTGTTCTGTTCCTGCCCTATAACTTACATGTTGGTGACCAAAGTTGCCAAAACGTGTTTATTTGTGCTGAAAAACACGTTTTGACAACTTCTGCACACTGGGGTTAAGGGCTGACTCAGTGGGCTCTTCTGAGCCAGTCAGTTACACTGTGATTCCAAGGGTTGAGAAAACGCGTTTATTTCGGGCTGAAAAACACGTTTTGAAAAGTGTTCTGTTCCTGCCCTATAACTTACATGTTGTTGACCAAAGTTGCCAAAACGTGTTTATTTGTGCTGAAAAACACGTTTTGACAACTCCTGCACACTGGGGTTAAGGGCTGACTCAGTAGGCTCTTCTGAGCCAGTCAGTTACACTGTGATTCCAAGAGTTGAGAAAACGCGTTTATTTCGGGCTGAAAAACACGTTTTGAAAAGTGTTCTGTTCCTGCCCTATAACTTACATGTTGTTGACCAAAGTTGCCAAAACGTGTTTATTTGTGCTGAAAAACACGTTTTGACAACTTCTGCACACTGGGGTTAAGGGCTGACTCAGTGGGCTCTTCTGAGCCAGTCAGTTACACTGTGATTCCAGGAGTTGAGAAAACGCGTTTATTTCGGGCTGAAAAACACGTTTTGAAAAGTGTTCTGTTCCTGCCCTATAACTTACATGTTGGTGACCAAAGTTGCCAAAACGTGTTTATTTGTGCTGAAAAACACGTTTTGACAACTTCTGCACACTGGGGTTAAGGGCTGAATCAGTGGGCTCTTCTGAGCCAGTCAGTTACACTGTGATTCCAAGAGTTGAGAAAACGCGTTTATTTCGGGCTGAAAAACACGTTTTGAAAAGTGTTCTGTTCCTGCCCTATAACTTACATGTTGTTGACCAAAGTTGCCAAAACGTGTTTATTTGTGCTGAAAAACACGTTTTGACAACTTCTGCACACTGGGGTTAAGGGCTGACTCAGTGGGCTCTTCTGAGCCAGTCAGTTACACTGTGATTCCAAGAGTTGAGAAAACGCGTTTATTTCGGGCTGAAAAACACGTTTTGAAAAGTGTTCTGTTCCTGCCCTATAACTTACATGTTGTTGACCAAAGTTGCCAAAACGTGTTTATTTATGCTGAAAAACACGTTTTGACAACTTCTGCACACTGGGGTTAAGGGCTGACTCAGTGGGCTCTTCTGAGCCAGTCAGTTACACTGTGATTCCAGGAGTTGAGAAAACGCGTTTATTTCGGGCTGAAAAACACGTTTTGAAAAGTGTTCTGTTCCTGCCCTATAACTTACATGTTGGTGACCAAAGTTGCCAAAACGTGTTTATTTGTGCTGAAAAACACGTTTTGACAACTTCTGCACACTGGGGTTAAGGGCTGACTCAGTGGGCTCTTCTGAGCCAGTCAGTTACACTGTGATTCAAAGGGTTGAGAAAACGCGTTTATTTCGGGCTGAAAAACACGTTTTGAAAAGTGTTCTGTTCCTGCCCTATAACTTACATGTTGGTGACCAAAGTTGCCAAAACGTGTTTATTTGTGCTGAAAAACACGTTTTGACAACTTCTGCACACTGGGGTTAAGGGATGACTCAGTGGGCTCTTCTGAGCCAGTCAGTTACACTGTGATTCCAAGGGTTGAGAAAACGCGTTTATTTCGGGCTGAAAAACACGTTTTGAAAAGTGTTCTGTTCCTGCCCTATAACTTACATGTTGTTGACCAAAGTTGCCAAAACGTGTTTATTTGGGCTGAAAAACACGTTTTGACAACTTCTGCACACTGGGGTTAAGGGCTGACTCAGTGGGCTCTTCTGAGCCAGTCAGTTACACTGTGATTCCAGGAGTTGAGAAAACGCGTTTATTTCGGGCTGAAAAACACGTTTTGAAAAGTGTTCTGTTCCTGCCCTATAACTTACATGTTGTTGACCAAAGTTGCCAAAACGTGTTTATTTGTGCTGAAAAACACGTTTTGACAACTTCTGCACACTGGGGTTAAGGGCTGACTCAGTGGGCTCTTCTGAGCCAGTCAGTTACACTGTGATTCCAGGAGTTGAGAAAACGCGTTTATTTCGGGCTGAAAAACACGTTTTGAAAAGTGTTCTGTTCCTGCCCTATAACTTACATGTTGGTGACCAAAGTTGCCAAGACGTGTTTATTTGTGCTTAAAAACACGTTTTGACAACTTTTGCACACTGGGGTTAAGGGCTGACTCAGTGGGCTCTTCTGAGCCAGTCAGTTACACTGTGATTCCAAGGGTTGAGAAAACGCGTTTATTTCGGGCTGAAAAACACGTTTTGAAAAGTGTTCTGTTCCTGCCCTATAACTTACATGTTGGTGACCAAAGTTGCCAAAACGTGTTTATTTGTGCTGAAAAACACGTTTTGACAACTTCTGCACACTGGGGTTAAGGGCTGACTCAGTGGGCTCTTCTGAGCCAGTCAGTTACACTGTGATTCCAAGGGTTGAGAAAACGCGTTTATTTCGGGCTGAAAAACACGTTTTGAAAAGTGTTCTGTTCCTGCCCTATAACTTACATGTTGTTGACCAAAGTTGCCAAAACGTGTTTATTTGTGCTGAAAAACACGTTTTGACAACTCCTGCACACTGGGGTTAAGGGCTGACTCAGTAGGCTCTTCTGAGCCAGTCAGTTACACTGTGATTCCAAGAGTTGAGAAAACGCGTTTATTTCGGGCTGAAAAACACGTTTTGAAAAGTGTTCTGTTCCTGCCCTATAACTTACATGTTGTTGACCAAAGTTGCCAAAACGTGTTTATTTGTGCTGAAAAACACGTTTTGACAACTTCTGCACACTGGGGTTAAGGGCTGACTCAGTGGGCTCTTCTGAGCCAGTCAGTTACACTGTGATTCCAGGAGTTGCGAAAACGCGTTTATTTCGGGCTGAAAAACACGTTTTGAAAAGTGTTCTGTTCCTGCCCTATAACTTACATGTTGGTGACCAAAGTTGCCAAAACTTGTTTATTTGTGCTGAAAAACACGTTTTGACAACTTCTGCACACTGGGGTTAAGGGCTGAATCAGTGGGCTCTTCTGAGCCAGTCAGTTACACTGTGATTCCAAGAGTTGAGAAAACGCGTTTATTTCGGGCTGAAAAACACGTTTTGAAAAATGTTCTGTTCCTGCCCTATAACTTACATGTTGTTGACCAAAGTTGCCAAAACGTGTTTATTTGTGCTGAAAAACACGTTTTGACAACTTCTGCACACTGGGGTTAAGGGCTGACTCATTGGGCTCTTCTGAGCCAGTCAGTTACACTGTGATTCCAAGGGTTGAGAAAACGCGTTTATTTCGGGCTGAAAAACACGTTTTGAAAAGTGTTCTGTTCCTGCCCTATAACTTACATGTTGTTGACCAAAGTTGCCAAAACGTGTTTATTTGTGCTGAAAAACACGTTTTGACAACTTCTGCACACTGGGGTTAAGGGCTGACTCAGTGGGCTCTTCTGAGCCAGTCAGTTACACTGTGATTCCAAGGGTTGAGAAAACGCGTTTATTTCGGGCTGAAAAACACGTTTTGAAAAGTGTTCTGTTCCTGCCCTATAACTTACATGTTGTTGACCAAAGTTGCCAAAACGTGTTTATTTGTGCTGAAAAACACGTTTTGACAACTTCTGCACACTGGGGTTAAGGGCTGACTCAGTGGGCTCTTCTGAGCCAGTCAGTTACACTGTGATTCCAAGGGTTGAGAAAACGCGTTTATTTCGGGCTGAAAAACACGTTTTGAAAAGTGTTCTGTTCCTGCCCTATAACTTACATGTTGTTGACCAAAGTTGCCAAAACGTGTTTATTTGTGCTGAAAAACACGTTTTGACAACTTCTGCACACTGGGGTTAAGGGCTGACTCAGTGGGCTCTTCTGAGCCAGTCAGTTACACTGTGATTCCAAGAGTTGAGAAAACGCGTTTATTTCGGGCTGAAAAACACGTTTTGAAAAGTGTTCTGTTCCTGCCCTATAACTTACATGTTGTTGACCAAAGTTGCCAAAACGTGTTTATTTGTGCTGAAAAACACGTTTTGACAACTTCTGCACACTGGGGTTAAGGGCTGACTCAGTGGGCTCTTCTGAGCCAGTCAGTTACACTGTGATTCCAGGAGTTGAGAAAACGCGTTTATTTCGGGCTGAAAAACACGTTTTGAAAAGTGTTCTGTTCCTGCCCTATAACTTACATGTTGGTGACCAAAGTTGCCAAAACGTGTTTATTTGTGCTGAAAAACACGTTTTGACAACTTCTGCACACTGGGGTTAAGGGCTGACTCAGTGGGCTCTTCTGAGCCAGTCAGTTACACTGTGATTCCAAGGGTTGAGAAAACGCGTTTATTTCGGGCTGAAAAACACGTTTTGAAAAGTGTTCTGTTCCTGCCCTATAACTTACATGTTGGTGACCAAAGTTGCCAAAACGTGTTTATTTGTGCTGAAAAACACGTTTTGACAACTTCTGCACACTGGGGTTAAGGGCTGACTCATTGGGCTCTTCTGAGCCAGTCAGTTACACTGTGATTCCAGGAGTTGAGAAAACGCGTTTATTTCGGGCTGAAAAACACGTTTTGAAAAGTGTTCTGTTCCTGCCCTATAACTTACATGTTGGTGACCAAAGTTGCCAAAACGTGTTTATTTGTGCTTAAAAACACGTTTTGACAACTTCTGCACACTGGGGTTAAGGGCTGACTCAGTGGGCTCTTCTGAGCCAGTCAGTTACACTGTGATTCCAAGGGTTGAGAAAACGCGTTTATTTCGGGCTGAAAAACACGTTTTGAAAAGTGTTCTGTTCCTGCCCTATAACTTACATGTTGTTGACCAAAGTTGCCAAACGTGTTTATTTGTGCTGAAAAACACGTTTTGACAACTTCTGCACACTGGGGTTAAGGGCTGACTCAGTGGGCTCTTCTGAGCCAGTCAGTTACACTGTGATTCCAAGGGTTGAGAAAACGCGTTTATTTCGGGCTGAAAAACACGTTTTGAAAAGTGTTCTGTTCCTGCCCTATAACTTACATGTTGTTGACCAAAGTTGCCAAAACGTGTTTATTTGTGCTGAAAAACACGTTTTGACAACTTCTGCACACTGGGGTTAAGGGCTGACTCAGTGGGCTCTTCTGAGCCAGTCAGTTACACTGTGATTCCAGGAGTTGAGAAAACGCGTTTATTTCGGGCTGAAAAACACGTTTTGAAAAGTGTTCTGTTCCTGCCCTATAACTTACATGTTGTTGACCAAAGTTGCCAAAACGTGTTTATTTGTGCTGAAAAACACGTTTTGACAACTTCTGCACACTGGGGTTAAGGGCTGACTCAGTGGGCTCTTCTGAGCCAGTCAGTTACACTGTGATTCCAGGAGTTGAGAAAACGCGTTTATTTCGGGCTGAAAAACACGTTTTGAAAAGTGTTCTGTTCCTGCCCTATAACTTACATGTTGGTGACCAAAGTTGCCAAAACGTGTTTATTTGTGCTGAAAAACACGTTTTGACAACTTCTGCACACTGGGGTTAAGGGCTGAATCAGTGGGCTCTTCTGAGCCAGTCAGTTACACTGTGATTCCAAGAGTTGAGAAAACGCGTTTATTTCGGGCTGAAAAACACGTTTTGAAAAGTGTTCTGTTCCTGCCCTATAACTTACATGTTGTTGACCAAAGTTGCCAAAACGTGTTTATTTGTGCTGAAAAACACGTTTTGACAACTTCTGCACACTGGGGTTAAGGGCTGACTCAGTGGGCTCTTCTGAGCCAGTCAGTTACACTGTGATTCCAGGAGTTGAGAAAACGCGTTTATTTCGGGCTGAAAAACACGTTTTGAAAAGTGTTCTGTTCCTGCCCTATAACTTACATGTTGTTGACCAAAGTTGCCAAAACGTGTTTATTTGTGCTGAAAAACACGTTTTGACAACTTCTGCACACTGGGGTTAAGGGCTGACTCATTGGGCTCTTCTGAGCCAGTCAGTTACACTGTGATTCCAAGGGTTGAGAAAACGCGTTTATTTCGGGCTGAAAAACACGTTTTGAAAAGTGTTCTGTTCCTGCCCTATAACTTACATGTTGTTGACCAAAGTTGCCAAAACGTGTTTATTTGTGCTGAAAAACACGTTTTGACAACTTCTGCACACTGGGGTTAAGGGCTGACTCAGTGGGCTCTTCTGAGCCAGTCAGTTACACTGTGATTCCAAGGGTTGAGAAAACGCGTTTATTTCGGGCTGAAAAACACGTTTTGAAAAGTGTTCTGTTCCTGCCCTATAACTTACATGTTGTTGACCAAAGTTGCCAAAACGTGTTTATTTGTGCTGAAAAACACGTTTTGACAACTTCTGCACACTGGGGTTAAGGGCTGACTCAGTGGGCTCTTCTGAGCCAGTCAGTTACACTGTGATTCCAAGGGTTGAGAAAACGCGTTTATTTCGGGCTGAAAAACACGTTTTGAAAATTGTTCTGTTCCTGCCCTATAACTTACATGTTGTTGACCAAAGTTGCCAAAACGTGTTTATTTGTGCTGAAAAACACGTTTTGACAACTTCTGCACACTGGGGTTAAGGGCTGACTCAGTGGGCTCTTCTGAGCCAGTCAGTTACACTGTGATTCCAGGAGTTGAGAAAACGCGTTTATTTCGGGCTGAAAAACACGTTTTGAAAAGTGTTCTGTTCCTGCCCTATAACTTACATGTTGGTGACCAAAGTTGCCAAAACGTGTTTATTTGTGCTGAAAAACACGTTTTGACAACTTCTGCACACTGGGGTTAAGGGCTGACTCAGTGGGCTCTTCTGAGCCAGTCAGTTACACTGTGATTCCAAGGGTTGAGAAAACGCGTTTATTTCGGGCTGAAAAACACGTTTTGAAAAGTGTTCTGTTCCTGCCCTATAACTTACATGTTGTTGACCAAAGTTGCCAAAACGTGTTTATTTGTGCTGAAAAACACGTTTTGACAACTTCTGCACACTGGGGTTAAGGGCTGACTCAGTGGGCTCTTCTGAGCCAGTCAGTTACACTGTGATTCCAAGGGTTGAGAAAACGCGTTTATTTCGGGCTGAAAAACACGTTTTGAAAAGTGTTCTGTTCCTGCCCTATAACTTACATGTTGTTGACCAAAGTTGCCAAAACGTGTTTATTTGTGCTGAAAAACACGTTTTGACAACTTCTGCACACTGGGGTTAAGGGCTGACTCAGTGGGCTCTTCTGAGCCAGTCAGTTACACTGTGATTCCAAGGGTTGAGAAAACGCGTTTATTTCGGGCTGAAAAACACGTTTTGAAAAGTGTTCTGTTCCTGCCCTATAACTTACATGTTGGTGACCAAAGTTGCCAAAACGTGTTTATTTGTGCTGAAAAACACGTTTTGACAACTTCTGCACACTGGGGTTAAGGGCTGACTCAGTGGGCTCTTCTGAGCCAGTCAGTTACACTGTGATTCCAAGGGTTGAGAAAACGCGTTTATTTCGGGCTGAAAAACACGTTTTGAAAAGTGTTCTGTTCCTGCCCTATAACTTACATGTTGGTGACCAAAGTTGCCAAAACGTGTTTATTTGTGCTGAAAAACACGTTTTGACAACTTCTGCACACTGGGGTTAAGGGCTGACTCAGTGGGCTCTTCTGAGCCAGTCAGTTACACTGTGATTCCAAGGGTTGAGAAAACGCGTTTATTTCGGGCTGAAAAACACGTTTTGAAAAGTGTTCTGTTCCTGCCCTATAACTTACATGTTGTTGACCAAAGTTGCCAAAACGTGTTTATTTGTGCTGAAAAACACGTTTTGACAACTTCTGCACACTGGGGTTAAGGGCTGACTCAGTGGGCTCTTCTGAGCCAGTCAGTTACACTGTGATTCCAAGGGTTGAGAAAACGCGTTTATTTCGGGCTGAAAAACACGTTTTGAAAAGTGTTCTGTTCCTGCCCTATAACTTACATGTTGTTGACCAAAGTTGCCAAAACGTGTTTATTTGTGCTGAAAAACACGTTTTGACAACTTCTGCACACTGGGGTTAAGGGCTGACTCAGTGGGCTCTTCTGAGCCAGTCAGTTACACTGTGATTCCAGGAGTTGAGAAAACGCGTTTATTTCGGGCTGAAAAACACGTTTTGAAAAGTGTTCTGTTCCTGCCCTATAACTTACATGTTGGTGACCAAAGTTGCCAAAACGTGTTTATTTGTGCTGAAAAACACGTTTTGACAACTTCTGCACACTGGGGTTAAGGGCTGAATCAGTGGGCTCTTCTGAGCCAGTCAGTTACACTGTGATTCCAAGGGTTGAGAAAACGCGTTTATTTCGGGCTGAAAAACACGTTTTGAAAAGTGTTCTGTTCCTGCCCTATAACTTACATGTTGTTGACCAAAGTTGCCAAAACGTGTTTATTTGTGCTGAAAAACACGTTTTGACAACTTCTGCACACTGGGGTTAAGGGCTGACTCAGTGGGCTCTTCTGAACCAGTCAGTTACACTGTGATTCCAAGAGTTGAGAAAACGCGTTTATTTCGGGCTGAAAAACACGTTTTGAAAAGTGTTCTGTTCCTGCCCTATAACTTACATGTTGTTGACCAAAGTTGCCAAAACGTGTTTATTTATGCTGAAAAACACGTTTTGACAACTTCTGCACACTGGGGTTAAGGGCTGACTCAGTGGGCTCTTCTGAGCCAGTCAGTTACACTGTGATTCCAGGAGTTGAGAAAACGCGTTTATTTCGGGCTGAAAAACACGTTTTGAAAAGTGTTCTGTTCCTGCCCTATAACTTACATGTTGGTGACCAAAGTTGCCAAAACGTGTTTATTTGTGCTGAAAAACACGTTTTGACAACTTCTGCACACTGGGGTTAAGGGCTGAATCAGTGGGCTCTTCTGAGCCAGTCAGTTACACTGTGATTCCAAGGGTTGAGAAAACGCGTTTATTTCGGGCTGAAAAACACGTTTTGAAAAGTGTTCTGTTCCTGCCCTATAACTTACATGTTGTTGACCAAAGTTGCCAAAACGTGTTTATTTGTGCTGAAAAACACGTTTTGACAACTTCTGCACACTGGGGTTAAGGGCTGACTCAGTGGGCTCTTCTGAACCAGTCAGTTACACTGTGATTCCAAGAGTTGAGAAAACGCGTTTATTTCGGGCTGAAAAACACGTTTTGAAAAGTGTTCTGTTCCTGCCCTATAACTTACATGTTGTTGACCAAAGTTGCCAAAACGTGTTTATTTATGCTGAAAAACACGTTTTGACAACTTCTGCACACTGGGGTTAAGGGCTGACTCAGTGGGCTCTTCTGAGCCAGTCAGTTACACTGTGATTCCAGGAGTTGAGAAAACGCGTTTATTTCGGGCTGAAAAACACGTTTTGAAAAGTGTTCTGTTCCTGCCCTATAACTTACATGTTGGTGACCAAAGTTGCCAAAACGTGTTTATTTGTGCTGAAAAACACGTTTTGACAACTTCTGCACACTGGGGTTAAGGGCTGACTCAGTGGGCTCTTCTGAGCCAGTCAGTTACACTGTGATTCCAAGGGTTGAGAAAACGCGTTTATTTCGGGCTGAAAAACACGTTTTGAAAAGTGTTCTGTTCCTGCCCTATAACTTACATGTTGTTGACCAAAGTTGCCAAAACGTGTTTATTTGTGCTGAAAAACACGTTTTGACAACTTCTGCACACTGGGGTTAAGGGCTGACTCAGTGGGCTCTTCTGAGCCAGTCAGTTACACTGTGATTCCAGGAGTTGAGAAAACGCGTTTATTTCGGGCTGAAATACACGTTTTGAAAAGTGTTCTGTTCCTGCCCTATAACTTACATGTTGGTGACCAAAGTTGCCAAAACGTGTTTATTTGTGCTGAAAAACACGTTTTGACAACTTCTGCACACTGGGGTTAAGGGCTGAATCAGTGGGCTCTTCTGAGCCAGTCAGTTACACTGTGATTCCAAGGGTTGAGAAAACGCGTTTATTTCGGGCTGAAAAACACGTTTTGAAAAGTGTTCTGTTCCTGCCCTATAACTTACATGTTGTTGACCAAAGTTGCCAAAACGTGTTTATTTGTGCTGAAAAACACGTTTTGACAACTTCTGCACACTGGGGTTAAGGGCTGACTCAGTGGGCTCTTCTGAACCAGTCAGTTACACTGTGATTCCAAGAGTTGAGAAAACGCGTTTATTTCGGGCTGAAAAACACGTTTTGAAAAGTGTTCTGTTCCTGCCCTATAACTTACATGTTGTTGACCAAAGTTGCCAAAACGTGTTTATTTATGCTGAAAAACACGTTTTGACAACTTCTGCACACTGGGGTTAAGGGCTGACTCAGTGGGCTCTTCTGAGCCAGTCAGTTACACTGTGATTCCAGGAGTTGAGAAAACGCGTTTATTTCGGGCTGAAAAACACGTTTTGAAAAGTGTTCTGTTCCTGCCCTATAACTTACATGTTGGTGACCAAAGTTGCCAAAACGTGTTTATTTGTGCTGAAAAACACGTTTTGACAACTTCTGCACACTGGGGTTAAGGGCTGAATCAGTGGGCTCTTCTGAGCCAGTCAGTTACACTGTGATTCCAAGGGTTGAGAAAACGCGTTTATTTCGGGCTGAAAAACACGTTTTGAAAAGTGTTCTGTTCCTGCCCTATAACTTACATGTTGTTGACCAAAGTTGCCAAAACGTGTTTATTTGTGCTGAAAAACACGTTTTGACAACTTCTGCACACTGGGGTTAAGGGCTGACTCAGTGGGCTCTTCTGAACCAGTCAGTTACACTGTGATTCCAAGAGTTGAGAAAACGCGTTTATTTCGGGCTGAAAAACACGTTTTGAAAAGTGTTCTGTTCCTGCCCTATAACTTACATGTTGTTGACCAAAGTTGCCAAAACGTGTTTATTTATGCTGAAAAACACGTTTTGACAACTTCTGCACACTGGGGTTAAGGGCTGACTCAGTGGGCTCTTCTGAGCCAGTCAGTTACACTGTGATTCCAGGAGTTGAGAAAACGCGTTTATTTCGGGCTGAAAAACACGTTTTGAAAAGTGTTCTGTTCCTGCCCTATAACTTACATGTTGGTGACCAAAGTTGCCAAAACGTGTTTATTTGTGCTGAAAAACACGTTTTGACAACTTCTGCACACTGGGGTTAAGGGCTGACTCAGTGGGCTCTTCTGAGCCAGTCAGTTACACTGTGATTCAAAGGGTTGAGAAAACGCGTTTATTTCGGGCTGAAAAACACGTTTTGAAAAGTGTTCTGTTCCTGCCCTATAACTTACATGTTGGTGACCAAAGTTGCCAAAACGTGTTTATTTGTGCTGAAAAACACGTTTTGACAACTTCTGCACACTGGGGTTAAGGGATGACTCAGTGGGCTCTTCTGAGCCAGTCAGTTACACTGTGATTCCAAGGGTTGAGAAAACGCGTTTATTTCGGGCTGAAAAACACGTTTTGAAAAGTGTTCTGTTCCTGCCCTATAACTTACATGTTGTTGACCAAAGTTGCCAAAACGTGTTTATTTGGGCTGAAAAACACGTTTTGACAACTTCTGCACACTGGGGTTAAGGGCTGACTCAGTGGGCTCTTCTGAGCCAGTCAGTTACACTGTGATTCCAGGAGTTGAGAAAACGCGTTTATTTCGGGCTGAAAAACACGTTTTGAAAAGTGTTCTGTTCCTGCCCTATAACTTACATGTTGTTGACCAAAGTTGCCAAAACGTGTTTATTTGTGCTGAAAAACACGTTTTGACAACTTCTGCACACTGGGGTTAAGGGCTGACTCAGTGGGCTCTTCTGAGCCAGTCAGTTACACTGTGATTCCAGGAGTTGAGAAAACGCGTTTATTTCGGGCTGAAAAACACGTTTTGAAAAGTGTTCTGTTCCTGCCCTATAACTTACATGTTGGTGACCAAAGTTGCCAAGACGTGTTTATTTGTGCTTAAAAACACGTTTTGACAACTTTTGCACACTGGGGTTAAGGGCTGACTCAGTGGGCTCTTCTGAGCCAGTCAGTTACACTGTGATTCCAAGGGTTGAGAAAAAGCGTTTATTTCGGGCTGAAAAACACGTTTTGAAAAGTGTTCTGTTCCTGCCCTATAACTTACATGTTGGTGACCAAAGTTGCCAAAACGTGTTTATTTGTGCTGAAAAACACGTTTTGACAACTTCTGCACACTGGGGTTAAGGGCTGACTCAGTGGGCTCTTCTGAGCCAGTCAGTTACACTGTGATTCCAAGGGTTGAGAAAACGCGTTTATTTCGGGCTGAAAAACACGTTTTGAAAAGTGTTCTGTTCCTGCCCTATAACTTACATGTTGTTGACCAAAGTTGCCAAAACGTGTTTATTTGTGCTGAAAAACACGTTTTGACAACTCCTGCACACTGGGGTTAAGGGCTGACTCAGTAGGCTCTTCTGAGCCAGTCAGTTACACTGTGATTCCAAGAGTTGAGAAAACGCGTTTATTTCGGGCTGAAAAACACGTTTTGAAAAGTGTTCTGTTCCTGCCCTATAACTTACATGTTGTTGACCAAAGTTGCCAAAACGTGTTTATTTGTGCTGAAAAACACGTTTTGACAACTTCTGCACACTGGGGTTAAGGGCTGACTCAGTGGGCTCTTCTGAGCCAGTCAGTTACACTGTGATTCCAGGAGTTGAGAAAACGCGTTTATTTCGGGCTGAAAAACACGTTTTGAAAAGTGTTCTGTTCCTGCCCTATAACTTACATGTTGGTGACCAAAGTTGCCAAAACGTGTTTATTTGTGCTGAAAAACACGTTTTGACAACTTCTGCACACTGGGGTTAAGGGCTGAATCAGTGGGCTCTTCTGAGCCAGTCAGTTACACTGTGATTCCAAGAGTTGAGAAAACGCGTTTATTTCGGGCTGAAAAACACGTTTTGAAAAGTGTTCTGTTCCTGCCCTATAACTTACATGTTGTTGACCAAAGTTGCCAAAACGTGTTTATTTGTGCTGAAAAACACGTTTTGACAACTTCTGCACACTGGGGTTAAGGGCTGACTCAGTGGGCTCTTCTGAGCCAGTCAGTTACACTGTGATTCCAAGAGTTGAGAAAACGCGTTTATTTCGGGCTGAAAAACACGTTTTGAAAAGTGTTCTGTTCCTGCCCTATAACTTACATGTTGTTGACCAAAGTTGCCAAAACGTGTTTATTTGTGCTGAAAAACACGTTTTGACAACTTCTGCACACTGGGGTTAAGGGCTGACTCAGTGGGCTCTTCTGAGCCAGTCAGTTACACTGTGATTCCAGGAGTTGAGAAAACGCGTTTATTTCGGGCTGAAAAACACGTTTTGAAAAGTGTTCTGTTCCTGCCCTATAACTTATATGTTGGTGACCAAAGTTGCCAAAACGTGTTTATTTGTGCTGAAAAACACGTTTTGACAACTTCTGCACACTGGGGTTAAGGGCTGAATCAGTGGGCTCTTCTGAGCCAGTCAGTTACACTGTGATTCCAAGAGTTGAGAAAACGCGTTTATTTCGGGCTGAAAAACACGTTTTGAAAAGTGTTCTGTTCCTGCCCTATAACTTACATGTTGTTGACCAAAGTTGCCAAAACGTGTTTATTTGTGCTGAAAAACACGTTTTGACAACTTCTGCACACTGGGGTTAAGGGCTGACTCAGTGGGCTCTTCTGAGCCAGTCAGTTACACTGTGATTCCAAGAGTTGAGAAAACGCGTTTATTTCGGGCTGAAAAACACGTTTTGAAAAGTGTTCTGTTCCTGCCCTATAACTTACATGTTGTTGACCAAAGTTGCCAAAACGTGTTTATTTGTGCTGAAAAACACGTTTTGACAACTTCTGCACACTGGGGTTAAGGGCTGACTCAGTGGGCTCTTCTGAGCCAGTCAGTTACACTGTGATTCCAGGAGTTGAGAAAACGCGTTTATTTCGGGCTGAAAAACACGTTTTGAAAAGTGTTCTGTTCCTGCCCTATAACTTACATGTTGGTGACCAAAGTTGCCAAAACGTGTTTATTTGTGCTGAAAAACACGTTTTGACAACTTCTGCACACTGGGGTTAAGGGCTGAATCAGTGGGCTCTTCTGAGCCAGTCAGTTACACTGTGATTCCAAGAGTTGAGAAAACGCGTTTATTTCGGGCTGAAAAACACGTTTTGAAAAGTGTTCTGTTCCTGCCCTATAACTTACATGTTGTTGACCAAAGTTGCCAAAACGTGTTTATTTGTGCTGAAAAACACGTTTTGACAACTTCTGCACACTGGGGTTAAGGGCTGACTCAGTGGGCTCTTCTGAGCCAGTCAGTTACACTGTGATTCCAGGAGTTGAGAAAACGCGTTTATTTCGGGCTGAAAAACACGTTTTGAAAAGTGTTCTGTTCCTGCCCTATAACTTACATGTTGGTGACCAAAGTTGCCAAAACGTGTTTATTTGTGCTGAAAAACACGTTTTGACAACTTCTGCACACTGGGGTTAAGGGCTGACTCAGTGGGCTCTTCTGAGCCAGTCAGTTACACTGTGATTCCAAGGGTTGAGAAAACGCGTTTATTTCGGGCTGAAAAACACGTTTTGAAAAGTGTTCTGTTCCTGCCCTATAACTTACATGTTGTTGACCAAAGTTGCCAAAACGTGTTTATTTGTGCTGAAAAACACGTTTTGACAACTTCTGCACACTGGGGTTAAGGGCTGACTCAGTGGGCTCTTCTGAGCCAGTCAGTTACACTGTGATTCCAAGGGTTGAGAAAACGCGTTTATTTCGGGCTGAAAAACACGTTTTGAAAAGTGTTCTGTTCCTGCCCTATAACTTACATGTTGTTGACCAAAGTTGCCAAAACGTGTTTATTTGTGCTGAAAAACACGTTTTGACAACTTCTGCACACTGGGGTTAAGGGCTGACTCAGTGGGCTCTTCTGAGCCAGTCAGTTACACTGTGATTCCAAGGGTTGAGAAAACGCGTTTATTTCGGGCTGAAAAACACGTTTTGAAAAGTGTTCTGTTCCTGCCCTATAACTTACATGTTGTTGACCAAATTTGCCAAAACGTGTTTATTTGTGCTGAAAAACACGTTTTGACAACTTCTGCACACTGGGGTTAAGGGCTGACTCAGTGGGCTCTTCTGAGCCAGTCAGTTACACTGTGATTCCAAGAGTTGAGAAAACGCGTTTATTTCGGGCTGAAAAACACGTTTTGAAAAGTGTTCTGTTCCTGCCCTATAACTTACATGTTGTTGACCAAAGTTGCCAAAACGTGTTTATTTGTGCTGAAAAACACGTTTTGACAACTTCTGCACACTGGGGTTAAGGGCTGACTCAGTGGGCTCTTCTGAGCCAGTCAGTTACACTGTGATTCCAGGAGTTGAGAAAACGCGTTTATTTCGGGCTGAAAAACACGTTTTGAAAAGTGTTCTGTTCCTGCCCTATAACTTACATGTTGGTGACCAAAGTTGCCAAAACGTGTTTATTTGTGCTGAAAAACACGTTTTGACAACTTCTGCACACTGGGGTTAAGGGCTGACTCAGTGGGCTCTTCTGAGCCAGTCAGTTACACTGTGATTCCAAGGGTTGAGAAAACGCGTTTATTTCGGGCTGAAAAACACGTTTTGAAAAGTGTTCTGTTCCTGCCCTATAACTTACATGTTGTTGACCAAAGTTGCCAAAACGTGTTTATTTGTGCTGAAAAACACGTTTTGACAACTTCTGCACACTGGGGTTAAGGGCTGACTCAGTGGGCTCTTCTGAGCCAGTCAGTTACACTGTGATTCCAGGAGTTGAGAAAACGCGTTTATTTCGGGCTGAAAAACACGTTTTGAAAAGTGTTCTGTTCCTGCCCTATAACTTACATGTTGTTGACCAAAGTTGCCAAAACGTGTTTATTTGTGCTGAAAAACACGTTTTGACAACTTCTGCACACTGGGGTTAAGGGCTGACTCAGTGGGCTCTTCTGAGCCAGTCAGTTACACTGTGATTCCAGGAGTTGAGAAAACGCGTTTATTTCGGGCTGAAAAACACGTTTTGAAAAGTGTTCTGTTCCTGCCCTATAACTTACATGTTGGTGACCAAAGTTGCCAAAACGTGTTTATTTGTGCTTAAAAACACGTTTTGACAACTTCTGCACACTGGGGTTAAGGGCTGACTCAGTGGGCTCTTCTGAGCCAGTCAGTTACACTGTGATTCCAAGGGTTGAGAAAACGCGTTTATTTCGGGCTGAAAAACACGTTTTGAAAAGTGTTCTGTTCCTGCCCTATAACTTACATGTTGGTGACCAAAGTTGCCAAAACGTGTTTATTTGTGCTGAAAAACACGTTTTGACAACTTCTGCACACTGGGGTTAAGGGCTGACTCAGTGGGCTCTTCTGAGCCAGTCAGTTACACTGTGATTCCAAGGGTTGAGAAAACGCGTTTATTTCGGGCTGAAAAACACGTTTTGAAAAGTGTTCTGTTCCTGCCCTATAACTTACATGTTGTTGACCAAAGTTGCCAAACGTGTTTATTTGTGCTGAAAAACACGTTTTGACAACTTCTGCACACTGGGGTTAAGGGCTGACTCAGTGGGCTCTTCTGAGCCAGTCAGTTACACTGTGATTCCAAGGGTTGAGAAAACGCGTTTATTTCGGGCTGAAAAACACGTTTTGAAAAGTGTTCTGTTCCTGCCCTATAACTTACATGTTGTTGACCAAAGTTGCCAAAACGTGTTTATTTGTGCTGAAAAACACGTTTTGACAACTTCTGCACACTGGGGTTAAGGGCTGACTCAGTGGGCTCTTCTGAGCCAGTCAGTTACACTGTGATTCCAAGGGTTGAGAAAACGCGTTTATTTCGGGCTGAAAAACACGTTTTGAAAAGTGTTCTGTTCCTGCCCTATAACTTACATGTTGTTGACCAAAGTTGCCAAAACGTGTTTATTTGTGCTGAAAAACACGTTTTGACAACTTCTGCACACTGGGGTTAAGGGCTGACTCAGTGGGCTCTTCTGAGCCAGTCAGTTACACTGTGATTCCAAGGGTTGAGAAAACGCGTTTATTTCGGGCTGAAAAACACGTTTTGAAAAGTGTTCTGTTCCTGCCCTATAACTTACATGTTGTTGACCAAAGTTGCCAAAACGTGTTTATTTGTGCTGAAAAACACGTTTTGACAACTTCTGCACACTGGGGTTAAGGGCTGACTCAGTGGGCTCTTCTGAGCCAGTCAGTTACACTGTGATTCCAAGAGTTGAGAAAACGCGTTTATTTCGGGCTGAAAAACACGTTTTGAAAAGTGTTCTGTTCCTGCCCTATAACTTACATGTTGTTGACCAAAGTTGCCAAAACGTGTTTATTTGTGCTGAAAAACACGTTTTGACAACTTCTGCACACTGGGGTTAAGGGCTGACTCAGTGGGCTCTTCTGAGCCAGTCAGTTACACTGTGATTCCAGGAGTTGAGAAAACGCGTTTATTTCGGGCTGAAAAACACGTTTTGAAAAGTGTTCTGTTCCTGCCCTATAACTTACATGTTGGTGACCAAAGTTGCCAAAACGTGTTTATTTGTGCTGAAAAACACGTTTTGACAACTTCTGCACACTGGGGTTAAGGGCTGACTCAGTGGGCTCTTCTGAGCCAGTCAGTTACACTGTGATTCCAAGGGTTGAGAAAACGCGTTTATTTCGGGCTGAAAAACACGTTTTGAAAAGTGTTCTGTTCCTGCCCTATAACTTACATGTTGTTGACCAAAGTTGCCAAAACGTGTTTATTTGTGCTGAAAAACACGTTTTGACAACTTCTGCACACTGGGGTTAAGGGCTGACTCAGTGGGCTCTTCTGAGCCAGTCAGTTACACTGTGATTCCAGGAGTTGAGAAAACGCGTTTATTTCGGGCTGAAAAACACGTTTTGAAAAGTGTTCTGTTCCTGCCCTATAACTTACATGTTGTTGACCAAAGTTGCCAAAACGTGTTTATTTGTGCTGAAAAACACGTTTTGACAACTTCTGCACACTGGGGTTAAGGGCTGACTCAGTGGGCTCTTCTGAGCCAGTCAGTTACACTGTGATTCCAGGAGTTGAGAAAACGCGTTTATTTCGGGCTGAAAAACACGTTTTGAAAAGTGTTCTGTTCCTGCCCTATAACTTACATGTTGGTGACCAAAGTTGCCAAAACGTGTTTATTTGTGCTTAAAAACACGTTTTGACAACTTCTGCACACTGGGGTTAAGGGCTGACTCAGTGGGCTCTTCTGAGCCAGTCAGTTACACTGTGATTCCAAGGGTTGAGAAAACGCGTTTATTTCGGGCTGAAAAACACGTTTTGAAAAGTGTTCTGTTCCTGCCCTATAACTTACATGTTGGTGACCAAAGTTGCCAAAACGTGTTTATTTGTGCTGAAAAACACGTTTTGACAACTTCTGCACACTGGGGTTAAGGGCTGACTCAGTGGGCTCTTCTGAGCCAGTCAGTTACACTGTGATTCCAGGAGTTGAGAAAACGCGTTTATTTCGGGCTGAAAAACACGTTTTGAAAAGTGTTCTGTTCCTGCCCTATAACTTACATGTTGGTGACCAAAGTTGCCAAAACGTGTTTATTTGTGCTTAAAAACACGTTTTGACAACTTCTGCACACTGGGGTTAAGGGCTGACTCAGTGGGCTCTTCTGAGCCAGTCAGTTACACTGTGATTCCAAGGGTTGAGAAAACGCGTTTATTTCGGGCTGAAAAACACGTTTTGAAAAGTGTTCTGTTCCTGCCCTATAACTTACATGTTGGTGACCAAAGTTGCCAAAACGTGTTTATTTGTGCTGAAAAACACGTTTTGACAACTTCTGCACACTGGGGTTAAGGGCTGACTCAGTGGGCTCTTCTGAGCCAGTCAGTTACACTGTGATTCCAAGGGTTGAGAAAACGCGTTTATTTCGGGCTGAAAAACACGTTTTGAAAAGTGTTCTGTTCCTGCCCTATAACTTACATGTTGTTGACCAAAGTTGCCAAAACGTGTTTATTTGTGCTGAAAAACACGTTTTGACAACTTCTGCACACTGGGGTTAAGGGCTGACTCAGTGGGCTCTTCTGAGCCAGTCAGTTACACTGTGATTCCAGGAGTTGAGAAAACGCGTTTATTTCGGGCTGAAAAACACGTTTTGAAAAGTGTTCTGTTCCTGCCCTATAACTTACATGTTGGTGACCAAAGTTGCCAAAACGTGTTTATTTGTGCTTAAAAACACGTTTTGACAACTTCTGCACACTGGGGTTAAGGGCTGACTCAGTGGGCTCTTCTGAGCCAGTCAGTTACACTGTGATTCAAAGGGTTGAGAAAACGCGTTTATTTCGGGCTGAAAAACACGTTTTGAAAAGTTTTCTGTTCCTGCCCTATAACTTACATGTTGGTGACCAAAGTTGCCAAAACGTGTTTCTTTGTGCTGAAAAACACGTTTTGACAACTTCTGCACACTGGGGTTAAGGGATGACTCAGTGGGCTCTTCTGAGCCAGTCAGTTACACTGTGATTCCAAGGGTTGAGAAAACGCGTTTATTTCGGGCTGAAAAACACGTTTTGAAAAGTGTTCTGTTCCTGCCCTATAACTTACATGTTGTTGACCAAAGTTGCCAAAACGTGTTTATTTGGGCTGAAAAACACGTTTTGACAACTTCTGCACACTGGGGTTAAGGGCTGACTCAGTGGGCTCTTCTGAGCCAGTCAGTTACACTGTGATTCCAGGAGTTGAGAAAACGCGTTTATTTCGGGCTGAAAAACACGTTTTGAAAAGTGTTCTGTTCCTGCCCTATAACTTACATGTTGTTGACCAAAGTTGCCAAAACGTGTTTATTTGTGCTGAAAAACACGTTTTGACAACTTCTGCACACTGGGGTTAAGGGCTGACTCAGTGGGCTCTTCTGAGCCAGTCAGTTACACTGTGATTCCAGGAGTTGAGAAAACGCGTTTATTTCGGGCTGAAAAACACGTTTTGAAAAGTGTTCTGTTCCTGCCCTATAACTTACATGTTGGTGACCAAAGTTGCCAAGACGTGTTTATTTGTGCTTAAAAACACGTTTTGACAACTTTTGCACACTGGGGTTAAGGGCTGACTCAGTGGGCTCTTCTGAGCCAGTCAGTTACACTGTGATTCCAAGGGTTGAGAAAACGCGTTTATTTCGGGCTGAAAAACACGTTTTGAAAAGTGTTCTGTTCCTGCCCTATAACTTACATGTTGGTGACCAAAGTTGCCAAAACGTGTTTATTTGTGCTGAAAAACACGTTTTGACAACTTCTGCACACTGGGGTTAAGGGCTGACTCAGTGGGCTCTTCTGAGCCAGTCAGTTACACTGTGATTCCAGGAGTTGAGAAAACGCGTTTATTTCGGGCTGAAAAACACGTTTTGAAAAGTGTTCTGTTCCTGCCCTATAACTTACATGTTGGTGACCAAAGTTGCCAAAACGTGTTTATTTGTGCTGAAAAACACGTTTTGACAACTTCTGCACACTGGGGTTAAGGGCTGAATCAGTGGGCTCTTCTGAGCCAGTCAGTTACACTGTGATTCCAAGAGTTGAGAAAACGCGTTTATTTCGGGCTGAAAAACACGTTTTGAAAAGTGTTCTGTTCCTGCCCTATAACTTACATGTTGTTGACCAAAGTTGCCAAAACGTGTTTATTTGTGCTGAAAAACACGTTTTGACAACTTCTGCACACTGGGGTTAAGGGCTGACTCATTGGGCTCTTCTGAGCCAGTCAGTTACACTGTGATTCCAAGGGTTGAGAAAACGCGTTTATTTCGGGCTGAAAAACACGTTTTGAAAAGTGTTCTGTTCCTGCCCTATAACTTACATGTTGTTGACCAAAGTTGCCAAAACGTGTTTATTTGTGCTGAAAAACACGTTTTGACAACTTCTGCACACTGGGGTTAAGGGCTGACTCAGTGGGCTCTTCTGAGCCAGTCAGTTACACTGTGATTCCAAGGGTTGAGAAAACGCGTTTATTTCGGGCTGAAAAACACGTTTTGAAAAGTGTTCTGTTCCTGCCCTATAACTTACATGTTGTTGACCAAAGTTGCCAAAACGTGTTTATTTGTGCTGAAAAACACGTTTTGACAACTTCTGCACACTGGGGTTAAGGGCTGACTCAGTGGGCTCTTCTGAGCCAGTCAGTTACACTGTGATTCCAAGAGTTGAGAAAACGCGTTTATTTCGGGCTGAAAAACACGTTTTGAAAAGTGTTCTGTTCCTGCCCTATAACTTACATGTTGTTGACCAAAGTTGCCAAAACGTGTTTATTTGTGCTGAAAAACACGTTTTGACAACTTCTGCACACTGGGGTTAAGGGCTGACTCAGTGGGCTCTTCTGAGCCAGTCAGTTACACTGTGATTCCAGGAGTTGAGAAAACGCGTTTATTTCGGGCTGAAAAACACGTTTTGAAAAGTGTTCTGTTCCTGCCCTATAACTTACATGTTGGTGACCAAAGTTGCCAAAACGTGTTTATTTGTGCTGAAAAACACGTTTTGACAACTTCTGCACACTGGGGTTAAGGGCTGACTCAGTGGGCTCTTCTGAGCCAGTCAGTTACACTGTGATTCCAAGGGTTGAGAAAACGCGTTTATTTCGGGCTGAAAAACACGTTTTGAAAAGTGTTCTGTTCCTGCCCTATAACTTACATGTTGTTGACCAAAGTTGCCAAAACGTGTTTATTTGTGCTGAAAAACACGTTTTGACAACTTCTGCACACTGGGGTTAAGGGCTGACTCAGTGGGCTCTTCTGAGCCAGTCAGTTACACTGTGATTCCAAGGGTTGAGAAAACGCGTTTATTTCGGGCTGAAAAACACGTTTTGAAAAGTTTTCTGTTCCTGCCCTATAACTTACATGTTGTTGACCAAAGTTGCCAAAACGTGTTTATTTGTGCTGAAAAACACGTTTTGACAACTTCTGCACACTGGGGTTAAGGGCTGACTCAGTGGGCTCTTCTGAGCCAGTCAGTTACACTGTGATTCCAAGAGTTGAGAAAACGCGTTTATTTCGGGCTGAAAAACACGTTTTGAAAAGTGTTCTGTTCCTGCCCTATAACTTACATGTTGTTGACCAAAGTTGCCAAAACGTGTTTATTTGTGCTGAAAAACACGTTTTGACAACTTCTGCACACTGGGGTTAAGGGCTGACTCAGTGGGCTCTTCTGAGCCAGTCAGTTACACTGTGATTCCAGGAGTTGAGAAAACGCGTTTATTTCGGGCTGAAAAACACGTTTTGAAAAGTGTTCTGTTCCTGCCCTATAACTTACATGTTGGTGACCAAAGTTGCCAAAACGTGTTTCTTTGTGCTGAAAAACACGTTTTGACAACTTCTGCACACTGGGGTTAAGGGATGACTCAGTGGGCTCTTCTGAGCCAGTCAGTTACACTGTGATTCCAAGGGTTGAGAAAACGCGTTTATTTCGGGCTGAAAAACACGTTTTGAAAAGTGTTCTGTTCCTGCCCTATAACTTACATGTTGTTGACCAAAGTTGCCAAAACGTGTTTATTTGGGCTGAAAAACACGTTTTGACAACTCCTGCACACTGGGGTTAAGGGCTGACTCAGTGGGCTCTTCTGAGCCAGTCAGTTACACTGTGATTCCAGGAGTTGAGAAAACGCGTTTATTTCGGGCTGAAAAACACGTTTTGAAAAGTGTTCTGTTCCTGCCCTATAACTTACATGTTGGTGACCAAAGTTGCCAAAACGTGTTTATTTGTGCTGAAAAACACGTTTTGACAACTTCTGCACACTGGGGTTAAGGGCTGACTCAGTGGGCTCTTCTGAGCCAGTCAGTTACACTGTGATTCCAGGAGTTGAGAAAACGCGTTTATTTCGGGCTGAAAAACACGTTTTGAAAAGTGTTCTGTTCCTGCCCTATAACTTACATGTTGTTGACCAAAGTTGCCAAAACGTGTTTATTTGTGCTGAAAAACACGTTTTGACAACTTCTGCACACTGGGGTTAAGGGCTGACTCAGTGGGCTCTTCTGAGCCAGTCAGTTACACTGTGATTCCAGGAGTTGAGAAAACGCGTTTATTTCGGGCTGAAAAACACGTTTTGAAAAGTGTTCTGTTCCTGCCCTATAACTTACATGTTGGTGACCAAAGTTGCCAAGACGTGTTTATTTGTGCTTAAAAACACGTTTTGACAACTTTTGCACACTGGGGTTAAGGGCTGACTCAGTGGGCTCTTCTGAGCCAGTCAGTTACACTGTGATTCCAAGGGTTGAGAAAACGCGTTTATTTCGGGCTGAAAAACACGTTTTGAAAAGTGTTCTGTTCCTGCCCTATAACTTACATGTTGGTGACCAAAGTTGCCAAAACGTGTTTATTTGTGCTGAAAAACACGTTTTGACAACTTCTGCACACTGGGGTTAAGGGCTGACTCAGTGGGCTCTTCTGAGCCAGTCAGTTACACTGTGATTCCAAGGGTTGAGAAAACGCGTTTATTTCGGGCTGAAAAACACGTTTTGAAAAGTGTTCTGTTCCTGCCCTATAACTTACATGTTGTTGACCAAAGTTGCCAAAACGTGTTTATTTGTGCTGAAAAACACGTTTTGACAACTCCTGCACACTGGGGTTAAGGGCTGACTCAGTGGGCTCTTCTGAGCCAGTCAGTTACACTGTGATTCCAAGAGTTGAGAAAACGCGTTTATTTCGGGCTGAAAAACACGTTTTGAAAAGTGTTCTGTTCCTGCCCTATAACTTACATGTTGTTGACCAAAGTTGCCAAAACGTGTTTATTTGTGCTGAAAAACACGTTTTGACAACTTCTGCACACTGGGGTTAAGGGCTGACTCAGTGGGCTCTTCTGAGCCAGTCAGTTACACTGTGATTCCAGGAGTTGAGAAAACGCGTTTATTTTGGGCTGAAAAACACGTTTTGAAAAGTGTTCTGTTCCTGCCCTATAACTTACATGTTGGTGACCAAAGTTGCCAAAACGTGTTTATTTGTGCTGAAAAACACGTTTTGACAACTTCTGCACACTGGGGTTAAGGGCTGAATCAGTGGGCTCTTCTGAGCCAGTCAGTTACACTGTGATTCCAAGAGTTGAGAAAACGCGTTTATTTCGGGCTGAAAAACACGTTTTGAAAAGTGTTCTGTTCCTGCCCTATAACTTACATGTTGTTGACCAAAGTTGCCAAAACGTGTTTATTTGTGCTGAAAAACACGTTTTGACAACTTCTGCACACTGGGGTTAAGGGCTGACTCAGTGGGCTCTTCTGAGCCAGTCAGTTACACTGTGATTCCAAGAGTTGAGAAAACGCGTTTATTTCGGGCTGAAAAACACGTTTTGAAAAGTGTTCTGTTCCTGCCCTATAACTTACATGTTGTTGACCAAAGTTGCCAAAACGTGTTTATTTGTGCTGAAAAACACGTTTTGACAACTTCTGCACACTGGGGTTAAGGGCTGACTCAGTGGGCTCTTCTGAGCCAGTCAGTTACACTGTGATTCCAGGAGTTGAGAAAACGCGTTTATTTCGGGCTGAAAAACACGTTTTGAAAAGTGTTCTGTTCCTGCCCTATAACTTACATGTTGGTGACCAAAGTTGCCAAAACGTGTTTATTTGTGCTGAAAAACACGTTTTGACAACTTCTGCACACTGGGGTTAAGGGCTGAATCAGTGGGCTCTTCTGAGCCAGTCAGTTACACTGTGATTCCAAGAGTTGAGAAAACGCGTTTATTTCGGGCTGAAAAACACGTTTTGAAAAGTGTTCTGTTCCTGCCCTATAACTTACATGTTGTTGACCAAAGTTGCCAAAACGTGTTTATTTGTGCTGAAAAACACGTTTTGACAACTTCTGCACACTGGGGTTAAGGGCTGACTCATTGGGCTCTTCTGAGCCAGTCAGTTACACTGTGATTCCAAGGGTTGAGAAAACGCGTTTATTTCGGGCTGAAAAACACGTTTTGAAAAGTGTTCTGTTCCTGCCCTATAACTTACATGTTGTTGACCAAAGTTGCCAAAACGTGTTTATTTGTGCTGAAAAACACGTTTTGACAACTCCTGCACACTGGGGTTAAGGGCTGACTCAGTGGGCTCTTCTGAGCCAGTCAGTTACACTGTGATTCCAAGAGTTGAGAAAACGCGTTTATTTCGGGCTGAAAAACACGTTTTGAAAAGTGTTCTGTTCCTGCCCTATAACTTACATGTTGTTGACCAAAGTTGCCAAAACGTGTTTATTTGTGCTGAAAAACACGTTTTGACAACTTCTGCACACTGGGGTTAAGGGCTGACTCAGTGGGCTCTTCTGAGCCAGTCAGTTACACTGTGATTCCAGGAGTTGAGAAAACGCGTTTATTTCGGGCTGAAAAACACGTTTTGAAAAGTGTTCTGTTCCTGCCCTATAACTTACATGTTGTTGACCAAAGTTGCCAAAACGTGTTTATTTGTGCTGAAAAACACGTTTTGACAACTTCTGCACACTGGGGTTAAGGGCTGAATCAGTGGGCTCTTCTGAGCCAGTCAGTTACACTGTGATTCCAAGGGTTGAGAAAACGCGTTTATTTCGGGCTGAAAAACACGTTTTGAAAAGTGTTCTGTTCCTG
This sequence comes from Lepisosteus platostomus, assembly GCF_059453375.1. Lineage (NCBI taxonomy): Eukaryota > Metazoa > Chordata > Actinopteri > Semionotiformes > Lepisosteidae > Lepisosteus > Lepisosteus platostomus. The sequence goes on from NW_028291706.1 coordinate 203,492, forward strand.
CCCTATAACTTACATGTTGTTGACCAAAGTTGCCAAACGTGTTTATTTGTGCTGAAAAACACGTTTTGACAACTTCTGCACACTGGGGTTAAGGGCTGACTCAGTGGGCTCTTCTGAGCCAGTCAGTTACACTGTGATTCCAAGGGTTGAGAAAACGCGTTTATTTCGGGCTGAAAAACACGTTTTGAAAAGTGTTCTGTTCCTGCCCTATAACTTACATGTTGTTGACCAAAGTTGCCAAAACGTGTTTATTTGTGCTGAAAAACACGTTTTGACAACTTCTGCACACTGGGGTTAAGGGCTGACTCAGTGGGCTCTTCTGAGCCAGTCAGTTACACTGTGATTCCAGGAGTTGAGAAAACGCGTTTATTTCGGGCTGAAAAACACGTTTTGAAAAGTGTTCTGTTCCTGCCCTATAACTTACATGTTGGTGACCAAAGTTGCCAAAACGTGTTTATTTGTGCTTAAAAACACGTTTTGACAACTTCTGCACACTGGGGTTAAGGGCTGACTCAGTGGGCTCTTCTGAGCCAGTCAGTTACACTGTGATTCAAAGGGTTGAGAAAACGCGTTTATTTCGGGCTGAAAAACACGTTTTGAAAAGTTTTCTGTTCCTGCCCTATAACTTACATGTTGTTGACCAAAGTTGCCAAAACGTGTTTATTTGTGCTGAAAAACACGTTTTGACAACTTCTGCACACTGGGGTTAAGGGCTGACTCAGTGGGCTCTTCTGAACCAGTCAGTTACACTGTGATTCCAAGAGTTGAGAAAACGCGTTTATTTCGGGCTGAAAAACACGTTTTGAAAAGTGTTCTGTTCCTGCCCTATAACTTACATGTTGTTGACCAAAGTTGCCAAAACGTGTTTATTTATGCTGAAAAACACGTTTTGACAACTTCTGCACACTGGGGTTAAGGGCTGACTCAGTGGGCTCTTCTGAGCCAGTCAGTTACACTGTGATTCCAGGAGTTGAGAAAACGCGTTTATTTCGGGCTGAAAAACACGTTTTGAAAAGTGTTCTGTTCCTGCCCTATAACTTACATGTTGGTGACCAAAGTTGCCAAAACGTGTTTATTTGTGCTGAAAAACACGTTTTGACAACTTCTGCACACTGGGGTTAAGGGCTGAATCAGTGGGCTCTTCTGAGCCAGTCAGTTACACTGTGATTCCAAGGGTTGAGAAAACGCGTTTATTTCGGGCTGAAAAACACGTTTTGAAAAGTGTTCTGTTCCTGCCCTATAACTTACATGTTGTTGACCAAAGTTGCCAAAACGTGTTTATTTGTGCTGAAAAACACGTTTTGACAACTTCTGCACACTGGGGTTAAGGGCTGACTCAGTGGGCTCTTCTGAACCAGTCAGTTACACTGTGATTCCAAGAGTTGAGAAAACGCGTTTATTTCGGGCTGAAAAACACGTTTTGAAAAGTGTTCTGTTCCTGCCCTATAACTTACATGTTGTTGACCAAAGTTGCCAAAACGTGTTTATTTATGCTGAAAAACACGTTTTGACAACTTCTGCACACTGGGGTTAAGGGCTGACTCAGTGGGCTCTTCTGAGCCAGTCAGTTACACTGTGATTCCAGGAGTTGAGAAAACGCGTTTATTTCGGGCTGAAAAACACGTTTTGAAAAGTGTTCTGTTCCTGCCCTATAACTTACATGTTGGTGACCAAAGTTGCCAAAACGTGTTTATTTGTGCTGAAAAACACGTTTTGACAACTTCTGCACACTGGGGTTAAGGGCTGACTCAGTGGGCTCTTCTGAGCCAGTCAGTTACACTGTGATTCCAAGGGTTGAGAAAACGCGTTTATTTCGGGCTGAAAAACACGTTTTGAAAAGTGTTCTGTTCCTGCCCTATAACTTACATGTTGTTGACCAAAGTTGCCAAAACGTGTTTATTTGTGCTGAAAAACACGTTTTGACAACTTCTGCACACTGGGGTTAAGGGCTGACTCAGTGGGCTCTTCTGAGCCAGTCAGTTACACTGTGATTCCAGGAGTTGAGAAAACGCGTTTATTTCGGGCTGAAATACACGTTTTGAAAAGTGTTCTGTTCCTGCCCTATAACTTACATGTTGGTGACCAAAGTTGCCAAAACGTGTTTATTTGTGCTGAAAAACACGTTTTGACAACTTCTGCACACTGGGGTTAAGGGCTGAATCAGTGGGCTCTTCTGAGCCAGTCAGTTACACTGTGATTCCAAGGGTTGAGAAAACGCGTTTATTTCGGGCTGAAAAACACGTTTTGAAAAGTGTTCTGTTCCTGCCCTATAACTTACATGTTGTTGACCAAAGTTGCCAAAACGTGTTTATTTGTGCTGAAAAACACGTTTTGACAACTTCTGCACACTGGGGTTAAGGGCTGACTCAGTGGGCTCTTCTGAACCAGTCAGTTACACTGTGATTCCAAGAGTTGAGAAAACGCGTTTATTTCGGGCTGAAAAACACGTTTTGAAAAGTGTTCTGTTCCTGCCCTATAACTTACATGTTGTTGACCAAAGTTGCCAAAACGTGTTTATTTATGCTGAAAAACACGTTTTGACAACTTCTGCACACTGGGGTTAAGGGCTGACTCAGTGGGCTCTTCTGAGCCAGTCAGTTACACTGTGATTCCAGGAGTTGAGAAAACGCGTTTATTTCGGGCTGAAAAACACGTTTTGAAAAGTGTTCTGTTCCTGCCCTATAACTTACATGTTGGTGACCAAAGTTGCCAAAACGTGTTTATTTGTGCTGAAAAACACGTTTTGACAACTTCTGCACACTGGGGTTAAGGGCTGAATCAGTGGGCTCTTCTGAGCCAGTCAGTTACACTGTGATTCCAAGGGTTGAGAAAACGCGTTTATTTCGGGCTGAAAAACACGTTTTGAAAAGTGTTCTGTTCCTGCCCTATAACTTACATGTTGTTGACCAAAGTTGCCAAAACGTGTTTATTTGTGCTGAAAAACACGTTTTGACAACTTCTGCACACTGGGGTTAAGGGCTGACTCAGTGGGCTCTTCTGAACCAGTCAGTTACACTGTGATTCCAAGAGTTGAGAAAACGCGTTTATTTCGGGCTGAAAAACACGTTTTGAAAAGTGTTCTGTTCCTGCCCTATAACTTACATGTTGTTGACCAAAGTTGCCAAAACGTGTTTATTTATGCTGAAAAACACGTTTTGACAACTTCTGCACACTGGGGTTAAGGGCTGACTCAGTGGGCTCTTCTGAGCCAGTCAGTTACACTGTGATTCCAGGAGTTGAGAAAACGCGTTTATTTCGGGCTGAAAAACACGTTTTGAAAAGTGTTCTGTTCCTGCCCTATAACTTACATGTTGGTGACCAAAGTTGCCAAAACGTGTTTATTTGTGCTGAAAAACACGTTTTGACAACTTCTGCACACTGGGGTTAAGGGCTGACTCAGTGGGCTCTTCTGAGCCAGTCAGTTACACTGTGATTCAAAGGGTTGAGAAAACGCGTTTATTTCGGGCTGAAAAACACGTTTTGAAAAGTGTTCTGTTCCTGCCCTATAACTTACATGTTGGTGACCAAAGTTGCCAAAACGTGTTTATTTGTGCTGAAAAACACGTTTTGACAACTTCTGCACACTGGGGTTAAGGGATGACTCAGTGGGCTCTTCTGAGCCAGTCAGTTACACTGTGATTCCAAGGGTTGAGAAAACGCGTTTATTTCGGGCTGAAAAACACGTTTTGAAAAGTGTTCTGTTCCTGCCCTATAACTTACATGTTGTTGACCAAAGTTGCCAAAACGTGTTTATTTGGGCTGAAAAACACGTTTTGACAACTTCTGCACACTGGGGTTAAGGGCTGACTCAGTGGGCTCTTCTGAGCCAGTCAGTTACACTGTGATTCCAGGAGTTGAGAAAACGCGTTTATTTCGGGCTGAAAAACACGTTTTGAAAAGTGTTCTGTTCCTGCCCTATAACTTACATGTTGTTGACCAAAGTTGCCAAAACGTGTTTATTTGTGCTGAAAAACACGTTTTGACAACTTCTGCACACTGGGGTTAAGGGCTGACTCAGTGGGCTCTTCTGAGCCAGTCAGTTACACTGTGATTCCAGGAGTTGAGAAAACGCGTTTATTTCGGGCTGAAAAACACGTTTTGAAAAGTGTTCTGTTCCTGCCCTATAACTTACATGTTGGTGACCAAAGTTGCCAAGACGTGTTTATTTGTGCTTAAAAACACGTTTTGACAACTTTTGCACACTGGGGTTAAGGGCTGACTCAGTGGGCTCTTCTGAGCCAGTCAGTTACACTGTGATTCCAAGGGTTGAGAAAAAGCGTTTATTTCGGGCTGAAAAACACGTTTTGAAAAGTGTTCTGTTCCTGCCCTATAACTTACATGTTGGTGACCAAAGTTGCCAAAACGTGTTTATTTGTGCTGAAAAACACGTTTTGACAACTTCTGCACACTGGGGTTAAGGGCTGACTCAGTGGGCTCTTCTGAGCCAGTCAGTTACACTGTGATTCCAAGGGTTGAGAAAACGCGTTTATTTCGGGCTGAAAAACACGTTTTGAAAAGTGTTCTGTTCCTGCCCTATAACTTACATGTTGTTGACCAAAGTTGCCAAAACGTGTTTATTTGTGCTGAAAAACACGTTTTGACAACTCCTGCACACTGGGGTTAAGGGCTGACTCAGTAGGCTCTTCTGAGCCAGTCAGTTACACTGTGATTCCAAGAGTTGAGAAAACGCGTTTATTTCGGGCTGAAAAACACGTTTTGAAAAGTGTTCTGTTCCTGCCCTATAACTTACATGTTGTTGACCAAAGTTGCCAAAACGTGTTTATTTGTGCTGAAAAACACGTTTTGACAACTTCTGCACACTGGGGTTAAGGGCTGACTCAGTGGGCTCTTCTGAGCCAGTCAGTTACACTGTGATTCCAGGAGTTGAGAAAACGCGTTTATTTCGGGCTGAAAAACACGTTTTGAAAAGTGTTCTGTTCCTGCCCTATAACTTACATGTTGGTGACCAAAGTTGCCAAAACGTGTTTATTTGTGCTGAAAAACACGTTTTGACAACTTCTGCACACTGGGGTTAAGGGCTGAATCAGTGGGCTCTTCTGAGCCAGTCAGTTACACTGTGATTCCAAGAGTTGAGAAAACGCGTTTATTTCGGGCTGAAAAACACGTTTTGAAAAGTGTTCTGTTCCTGCCCTATAACTTACATGTTGTTGACCAAAGTTGCCAAAACGTGTTTATTTGTGCTGAAAAACACGTTTTGACAACTTCTGCACACTGGGGTTAAGGGCTGACTCAGTGGGCTCTTCTGAGCCAGTCAGTTACACTGTGATTCCAAGAGTTGAGAAAACGCGTTTATTTCGGGCTGAAAAACACGTTTTGAAAAGTGTTCTGTTCCTGCCCTATAACTTACATGTTGTTGACCAAAGTTGCCAAAACGTGTTTATTTGTGCTGAAAAACACGTTTTGACAACTTCTGCACACTGGGGTTAAGGGCTGACTCAGTGGGCTCTTCTGAGCCAGTCAGTTACACTGTGATTCCAGGAGTTGAGAAAACGCGTTTATTTCGGGCTGAAAAACACGTTTTGAAAAGTGTTCTGTTCCTGCCCTATAACTTATATGTTGGTGACCAAAGTTGCCAAAACGTGTTTATTTGTGCTGAAAAACACGTTTTGACAACTTCTGCACACTGGGGTTAAGGGCTGAATCAGTGGGCTCTTCTGAGCCAGTCAGTTACACTGTGATTCCAAGAGTTGAGAAAACGCGTTTATTTCGGGCTGAAAAACACGTTTTGAAAAGTGTTCTGTTCCTGCCCTATAACTTACATGTTGTTGACCAAAGTTGCCAAAACGTGTTTATTTGTGCTGAAAAACACGTTTTGACAACTTCTGCACACTGGGGTTAAGGGCTGACTCAGTGGGCTCTTCTGAGCCAGTCAGTTACACTGTGATTCCAAGAGTTGAGAAAACGCGTTTATTTCGGGCTGAAAAACACGTTTTGAAAAGTGTTCTGTTCCTGCCCTATAACTTACATGTTGTTGACCAAAGTTGCCAAAACGTGTTTATTTGTGCTGAAAAACACGTTTTGACAACTTCTGCACACTGGGGTTAAGGGCTGACTCAGTGGGCTCTTCTGAGCCAGTCAGTTACACTGTGATTCCAGGAGTTGAGAAAACGCGTTTATTTCGGGCTGAAAAACACGTTTTGAAAAGTGTTCTGTTCCTGCCCTATAACTTACATGTTGGTGACCAAAGTTGCCAAAACGTGTTTATTTGTGCTGAAAAACACGTTTTGACAACTTCTGCACACTGGGGTTAAGGGCTGAATCAGTGGGCTCTTCTGAGCCAGTCAGTTACACTGTGATTCCAAGAGTTGAGAAAACGCGTTTATTTCGGGCTGAAAAACACGTTTTGAAAAGTGTTCTGTTCCTGCCCTATAACTTACATGTTGTTGACCAAAGTTGCCAAAACGTGTTTATTTGTGCTGAAAAACACGTTTTGACAACTTCTGCACACTGGGGTTAAGGGCTGACTCAGTGGGCTCTTCTGAGCCAGTCAGTTACACTGTGATTCCAGGAGTTGAGAAAACGCGTTTATTTCGGGCTGAAAAACACGTTTTGAAAAGTGTTCTGTTCCTGCCCTATAACTTACATGTTGGTGACCAAAGTTGCCAAAACGTGTTTATTTGTGCTGAAAAACACGTTTTGACAACTTCTGCACACTGGGGTTAAGGGCTGACTCAGTGGGCTCTTCTGAGCCAGTCAGTTACACTGTGATTCCAAGGGTTGAGAAAACGCGTTTATTTCGGGCTGAAAAACACGTTTTGAAAAGTGTTCTGTTCCTGCCCTATAACTTACATGTTGTTGACCAAAGTTGCCAAAACGTGTTTATTTGTGCTGAAAAACACGTTTTGACAACTTCTGCACACTGGGGTTAAGGGCTGACTCAGTGGGCTCTTCTGAGCCAGTCAGTTACACTGTGATTCCAAGGGTTGAGAAAACGCGTTTATTTCGGGCTGAAAAACACGTTTTGAAAAGTGTTCTGTTCCTGCCCTATAACTTACATGTTGTTGACCAAAGTTGCCAAAACGTGTTTATTTGTGCTGAAAAACACGTTTTGACAACTTCTGCACACTGGGGTTAAGGGCTGACTCAGTGGGCTCTTCTGAGCCAGTCAGTTACACTGTGATTCCAAGGGTTGAGAAAACGCGTTTATTTCGGGCTGAAAAACACGTTTTGAAAAGTGTTCTGTTCCTGCCCTATAACTTACATGTTGTTGACCAAATTTGCCAAAACGTGTTTATTTGTGCTGAAAAACACGTTTTGACAACTTCTGCACACTGGGGTTAAGGGCTGACTCAGTGGGCTCTTCTGAGCCAGTCAGTTACACTGTGATTCCAAGAGTTGAGAAAACGCGTTTATTTCGGGCTGAAAAACACGTTTTGAAAAGTGTTCTGTTCCTGCCCTATAACTTACATGTTGTTGACCAAAGTTGCCAAAACGTGTTTATTTGTGCTGAAAAACACGTTTTGACAACTTCTGCACACTGGGGTTAAGGGCTGACTCAGTGGGCTCTTCTGAGCCAGTCAGTTACACTGTGATTCCAGGAGTTGAGAAAACGCGTTTATTTCGGGCTGAAAAACACGTTTTGAAAAGTGTTCTGTTCCTGCCCTATAACTTACATGTTGGTGACCAAAGTTGCCAAAACGTGTTTATTTGTGCTGAAAAACACGTTTTGACAACTTCTGCACACTGGGGTTAAGGGCTGACTCAGTGGGCTCTTCTGAGCCAGTCAGTTACACTGTGATTCCAAGGGTTGAGAAAACGCGTTTATTTCGGGCTGAAAAACACGTTTTGAAAAGTGTTCTGTTCCTGCCCTATAACTTACATGTTGTTGACCAAAGTTGCCAAAACGTGTTTATTTGTGCTGAAAAACACGTTTTGACAACTTCTGCACACTGGGGTTAAGGGCTGACTCAGTGGGCTCTTCTGAGCCAGTCAGTTACACTGTGATTCCAGGAGTTGAGAAAACGCGTTTATTTCGGGCTGAAAAACACGTTTTGAAAAGTGTTCTGTTCCTGCCCTATAACTTACATGTTGTTGACCAAAGTTGCCAAAACGTGTTTATTTGTGCTGAAAAACACGTTTTGACAACTTCTGCACACTGGGGTTAAGGGCTGACTCAGTGGGCTCTTCTGAGCCAGTCAGTTACACTGTGATTCCAGGAGTTGAGAAAACGCGTTTATTTCGGGCTGAAAAACACGTTTTGAAAAGTGTTCTGTTCCTGCCCTATAACTTACATGTTGGTGACCAAAGTTGCCAAAACGTGTTTATTTGTGCTTAAAAACACGTTTTGACAACTTCTGCACACTGGGGTTAAGGGCTGACTCAGTGGGCTCTTCTGAGCCAGTCAGTTACACTGTGATTCCAAGGGTTGAGAAAACGCGTTTATTTCGGGCTGAAAAACACGTTTTGAAAAGTGTTCTGTTCCTGCCCTATAACTTACATGTTGGTGACCAAAGTTGCCAAAACGTGTTTATTTGTGCTGAAAAACACGTTTTGACAACTTCTGCACACTGGGGTTAAGGGCTGACTCAGTGGGCTCTTCTGAGCCAGTCAGTTACACTGTGATTCCAAGGGTTGAGAAAACGCGTTTATTTCGGGCTGAAAAACACGTTTTGAAAAGTGTTCTGTTCCTGCCCTATAACTTACATGTTGTTGACCAAAGTTGCCAAACGTGTTTATTTGTGCTGAAAAACACGTTTTGACAACTTCTGCACACTGGGGTTAAGGGCTGACTCAGTGGGCTCTTCTGAGCCAGTCAGTTACACTGTGATTCCAAGGGTTGAGAAAACGCGTTTATTTCGGGCTGAAAAACACGTTTTGAAAAGTGTTCTGTTCCTGCCCTATAACTTACATGTTGTTGACCAAAGTTGCCAAAACGTGTTTATTTGTGCTGAAAAACACGTTTTGACAACTTCTGCACACTGGGGTTAAGGGCTGACTCAGTGGGCTCTTCTGAGCCAGTCAGTTACACTGTGATTCCAAGGGTTGAGAAAACGCGTTTATTTCGGGCTGAAAAACACGTTTTGAAAAGTGTTCTGTTCCTGCCCTATAACTTACATGTTGTTGACCAAAGTTGCCAAAACGTGTTTATTTGTGCTGAAAAACACGTTTTGACAACTTCTGCACACTGGGGTTAAGGGCTGACTCAGTGGGCTCTTCTGAGCCAGTCAGTTACACTGTGATTCCAAGGGTTGAGAAAACGCGTTTATTTCGGGCTGAAAAACACGTTTTGAAAAGTGTTCTGTTCCTGCCCTATAACTTACATGTTGTTGACCAAAGTTGCCAAAACGTGTTTATTTGTGCTGAAAAACACGTTTTGACAACTTCTGCACACTGGGGTTAAGGGCTGACTCAGTGGGCTCTTCTGAGCCAGTCAGTTACACTGTGATTCCAAGAGTTGAGAAAACGCGTTTATTTCGGGCTGAAAAACACGTTTTGAAAAGTGTTCTGTTCCTGCCCTATAACTTACATGTTGTTGACCAAAGTTGCCAAAACGTGTTTATTTGTGCTGAAAAACACGTTTTGACAACTTCTGCACACTGGGGTTAAGGGCTGACTCAGTGGGCTCTTCTGAGCCAGTCAGTTACACTGTGATTCCAGGAGTTGAGAAAACGCGTTTATTTCGGGCTGAAAAACACGTTTTGAAAAGTGTTCTGTTCCTGCCCTATAACTTACATGTTGGTGACCAAAGTTGCCAAAACGTGTTTATTTGTGCTGAAAAACACGTTTTGACAACTTCTGCACACTGGGGTTAAGGGCTGACTCAGTGGGCTCTTCTGAGCCAGTCAGTTACACTGTGATTCCAAGGGTTGAGAAAACGCGTTTATTTCGGGCTGAAAAACACGTTTTGAAAAGTGTTCTGTTCCTGCCCTATAACTTACATGTTGTTGACCAAAGTTGCCAAAACGTGTTTATTTGTGCTGAAAAACACGTTTTGACAACTTCTGCACACTGGGGTTAAGGGCTGACTCAGTGGGCTCTTCTGAGCCAGTCAGTTACACTGTGATTCCAGGAGTTGAGAAAACGCGTTTATTTCGGGCTGAAAAACACGTTTTGAAAAGTGTTCTGTTCCTGCCCTATAACTTACATGTTGTTGACCAAAGTTGCCAAAACGTGTTTATTTGTGCTGAAAAACACGTTTTGACAACTTCTGCACACTGGGGTTAAGGGCTGACTCAGTGGGCTCTTCTGAGCCAGTCAGTTACACTGTGATTCCAGGAGTTGAGAAAACGCGTTTATTTCGGGCTGAAAAACACGTTTTGAAAAGTGTTCTGTTCCTGCCCTATAACTTACATGTTGGTGACCAAAGTTGCCAAAACGTGTTTATTTGTGCTTAAAAACACGTTTTGACAACTTCTGCACACTGGGGTTAAGGGCTGACTCAGTGGGCTCTTCTGAGCCAGTCAGTTACACTGTGATTCCAAGGGTTGAGAAAACGCGTTTATTTCGGGCTGAAAAACACGTTTTGAAAAGTGTTCTGTTCCTGCCCTATAACTTACATGTTGGTGACCAAAGTTGCCAAAACGTGTTTATTTGTGCTGAAAAACACGTTTTGACAACTTCTGCACACTGGGGTTAAGGGCTGACTCAGTGGGCTCTTCTGAGCCAGTCAGTTACACTGTGATTCCAGGAGTTGAGAAAACGCGTTTATTTCGGGCTGAAAAACACGTTTTGAAAAGTGTTCTGTTCCTGCCCTATAACTTACATGTTGGTGACCAAAGTTGCCAAAACGTGTTTATTTGTGCTTAAAAACACGTTTTGACAACTTCTGCACACTGGGGTTAAGGGCTGACTCAGTGGGCTCTTCTGAGCCAGTCAGTTACACTGTGATTCCAAGGGTTGAGAAAACGCGTTTATTTCGGGCTGAAAAACACGTTTTGAAAAGTGTTCTGTTCCTGCCCTATAACTTACATGTTGGTGACCAAAGTTGCCAAAACGTGTTTATTTGTGCTGAAAAACACGTTTTGACAACTTCTGCACACTGGGGTTAAGGGCTGACTCAGTGGGCTCTTCTGAGCCAGTCAGTTACACTGTGATTCCAAGGGTTGAGAAAACGCGTTTATTTCGGGCTGAAAAACACGTTTTGAAAAGTGTTCTGTTCCTGCCCTATAACTTACATGTTGTTGACCAAAGTTGCCAAAACGTGTTTATTTGTGCTGAAAAACACGTTTTGACAACTTCTGCACACTGGGGTTAAGGGCTGACTCAGTGGGCTCTTCTGAGCCAGTCAGTTACACTGTGATTCCAGGAGTTGAGAAAACGCGTTTATTTCGGGCTGAAAAACACGTTTTGAAAAGTGTTCTGTTCCTGCCCTATAACTTACATGTTGGTGACCAAAGTTGCCAAAACGTGTTTATTTGTGCTTAAAAACACGTTTTGACAACTTCTGCACACTGGGGTTAAGGGCTGACTCAGTGGGCTCTTCTGAGCCAGTCAGTTACACTGTGATTCAAAGGGTTGAGAAAACGCGTTTATTTCGGGCTGAAAAACACGTTTTGAAAAGTTTTCTGTTCCTGCCCTATAACTTACATGTTGGTGACCAAAGTTGCCAAAACGTGTTTCTTTGTGCTGAAAAACACGTTTTGACAACTTCTGCACACTGGGGTTAAGGGATGACTCAGTGGGCTCTTCTGAGCCAGTCAGTTACACTGTGATTCCAAGGGTTGAGAAAACGCGTTTATTTCGGGCTGAAAAACACGTTTTGAAAAGTGTTCTGTTCCTGCCCTATAACTTACATGTTGTTGACCAAAGTTGCCAAAACGTGTTTATTTGGGCTGAAAAACACGTTTTGACAACTTCTGCACACTGGGGTTAAGGGCTGACTCAGTGGGCTCTTCTGAGCCAGTCAGTTACACTGTGATTCCAGGAGTTGAGAAAACGCGTTTATTTCGGGCTGAAAAACACGTTTTGAAAAGTGTTCTGTTCCTGCCCTATAACTTACATGTTGTTGACCAAAGTTGCCAAAACGTGTTTATTTGTGCTGAAAAACACGTTTTGACAACTTCTGCACACTGGGGTTAAGGGCTGACTCAGTGGGCTCTTCTGAGCCAGTCAGTTACACTGTGATTCCAGGAGTTGAGAAAACGCGTTTATTTCGGGCTGAAAAACACGTTTTGAAAAGTGTTCTGTTCCTGCCCTATAACTTACATGTTGGTGACCAAAGTTGCCAAGACGTGTTTATTTGTGCTTAAAAACACGTTTTGACAACTTTTGCACACTGGGGTTAAGGGCTGACTCAGTGGGCTCTTCTGAGCCAGTCAGTTACACTGTGATTCCAAGGGTTGAGAAAACGCGTTTATTTCGGGCTGAAAAACACGTTTTGAAAAGTGTTCTGTTCCTGCCCTATAACTTACATGTTGGTGACCAAAGTTGCCAAAACGTGTTTATTTGTGCTGAAAAACACGTTTTGACAACTTCTGCACACTGGGGTTAAGGGCTGACTCAGTGGGCTCTTCTGAGCCAGTCAGTTACACTGTGATTCCAGGAGTTGAGAAAACGCGTTTATTTCGGGCTGAAAAACACGTTTTGAAAAGTGTTCTGTTCCTGCCCTATAACTTACATGTTGGTGACCAAAGTTGCCAAAACGTGTTTATTTGTGCTGAAAAACACGTTTTGACAACTTCTGCACACTGGGGTTAAGGGCTGAATCAGTGGGCTCTTCTGAGCCAGTCAGTTACACTGTGATTCCAAGAGTTGAGAAAACGCGTTTATTTCGGGCTGAAAAACACGTTTTGAAAAGTGTTCTGTTCCTGCCCTATAACTTACATGTTGTTGACCAAAGTTGCCAAAACGTGTTTATTTGTGCTGAAAAACACGTTTTGACAACTTCTGCACACTGGGGTTAAGGGCTGACTCATTGGGCTCTTCTGAGCCAGTCAGTTACACTGTGATTCCAAGGGTTGAGAAAACGCGTTTATTTCGGGCTGAAAAACACGTTTTGAAAAGTGTTCTGTTCCTGCCCTATAACTTACATGTTGTTGACCAAAGTTGCCAAAACGTGTTTATTTGTGCTGAAAAACACGTTTTGACAACTTCTGCACACTGGGGTTAAGGGCTGACTCAGTGGGCTCTTCTGAGCCAGTCAGTTACACTGTGATTCCAAGGGTTGAGAAAACGCGTTTATTTCGGGCTGAAAAACACGTTTTGAAAAGTGTTCTGTTCCTGCCCTATAACTTACATGTTGTTGACCAAAGTTGCCAAAACGTGTTTATTTGTGCTGAAAAACACGTTTTGACAACTTCTGCACACTGGGGTTAAGGGCTGACTCAGTGGGCTCTTCTGAGCCAGTCAGTTACACTGTGATTCCAAGAGTTGAGAAAACGCGTTTATTTCGGGCTGAAAAACACGTTTTGAAAAGTGTTCTGTTCCTGCCCTATAACTTACATGTTGTTGACCAAAGTTGCCAAAACGTGTTTATTTGTGCTGAAAAACACGTTTTGACAACTTCTGCACACTGGGGTTAAGGGCTGACTCAGTGGGCTCTTCTGAGCCAGTCAGTTACACTGTGATTCCAGGAGTTGAGAAAACGCGTTTATTTCGGGCTGAAAAACACGTTTTGAAAAGTGTTCTGTTCCTGCCCTATAACTTACATGTTGGTGACCAAAGTTGCCAAAACGTGTTTATTTGTGCTGAAAAACACGTTTTGACAACTTCTGCACACTGGGGTTAAGGGCTGACTCAGTGGGCTCTTCTGAGCCAGTCAGTTACACTGTGATTCCAAGGGTTGAGAAAACGCGTTTATTTCGGGCTGAAAAACACGTTTTGAAAAGTGTTCTGTTCCTGCCCTATAACTTACATGTTGTTGACCAAAGTTGCCAAAACGTGTTTATTTGTGCTGAAAAACACGTTTTGACAACTTCTGCACACTGGGGTTAAGGGCTGACTCAGTGGGCTCTTCTGAGCCAGTCAGTTACACTGTGATTCCAAGGGTTGAGAAAACGCGTTTATTTCGGGCTGAAAAACACGTTTTGAAAAGTTTTCTGTTCCTGCCCTATAACTTACATGTTGTTGACCAAAGTTGCCAAAACGTGTTTATTTGTGCTGAAAAACACGTTTTGACAACTTCTGCACACTGGGGTTAAGGGCTGACTCAGTGGGCTCTTCTGAGCCAGTCAGTTACACTGTGATTCCAAGAGTTGAGAAAACGCGTTTATTTCGGGCTGAAAAACACGTTTTG